>NW_020954590.1:8588648-8643591 GCF_900497805.2 Vombatus ursinus | reverse complement strand
ACACACACACACACACACACACACACACACACACACACACACACACAGAGGCTGGAGATTAGAGGGTGATGATGACTGGGGGGGTGTCCCTATACAGCAGTATCCTCGGAACTACATTTCCCATGGGGCAATTCTCCCTCCCTCTAGTTTCTCGGCAGTTGAAAAAGCTTCCGATGTGAGCCGCCGCCCAGTGTTGGAGAGAACCCCGGCACTTGCGGACGCTCTCTTGCACCGATCCCAGTCTCTCGCTGGTCCACCTGGGGAGAAGCCACTTGCGTGGCGGAGGAGGCCTGAGAGACGCGCGATGGGGAGCCCTTGGCAGCGTCTGTGCGCGCTGGGAGCTGTCCTCCTCTGCAGCGTCAGGGGCGAGCTGTTCGAGGAGGGCAGCAACGACAGGCCCATCATCGGTAAGAGGAGGGGGGTCTGGGCGTTGGGGTGTGCGTGTGTGGGGGGCTCAGCCCTAAGGGTCCAGGGCAGGAGGAGGAAGAGGGATCCTAGGAATGTCGTAGGAGTGAGCGCCCGAGTCCAAGGACGTGCTAGACATCGCCCAGCCTGCCCAGCCTGCCCATCCCCGGGTGTGTGGGGTGTGAGATAGCAATTTGGAAGGAACAGAGTTACTGCTCCATCATCAGTCCCTCCCATGCTTTAATTTACCACCCAAGGAGCAATGCTTGACAGTGTAGACGCGGCAGAGTCCTAGCGTCTAGCTGCAGATTGTGGAATAGCTTATTACTTGTTCGCTCCCTCTGGGATCGATCTTGGCCAAGACTTGGAAAGGCAGACTCCGCGTTTTCCGGCTGAGATGTAGAAGCCAAGTATCATCACCTCTAGAATCACGCTGGTCCTACAGCAGCCTAATGAATGTCAGCTTTAGTTGATGCTGCAGACACTAGCCTTGTGTGAGCCTTTGTGCCTGATCAGACTCATGGGATCATTGATCTGGAACTGGAAGGGACCTCAGGGGCCATCTAGCCCAACTCCTATTTTACTGATGTTTTTACTTGCCCAGGTTATAAAAATAGCCACCTTTAGAGGAGGTCTTTGAACCCCTGACTTTGGTGGCCAGTAGTTAATTTTCCTTTGTGTCATACTGTTGGCTTTAGAAAACGTTAGAAAACTTCATTTTCCTTATTTTAATTAACATACTTGTCTTGTGAAGAGGACTTAGCTGCCGTATGAAAAGTATCTAGCTACATCATTAAGACTTCAAATACTAGCCCTGCTACTTGCTAGCTGTGTGACCTTTTGGAAGTTATTTAACCTCATAATTTAAGTTATGAGTATAATTGAAGTTATATAATTTCAATTTAAATTAATAATAAATTGACTTTGATTTATTCATCTGTAAAATGAGGAGACTGCAACAGATCACCCTAAAGTTCTCTTTTGTCTCAAAATTTATGCTCGTAGAAGCTGGACTCTTGTGATCTGAAATATGCAGAGTCATGTTGTTTTCATGTTACAGATAAGGCAATTTAGACTCCAGAAGTTTGGGACTTGTCCAGATCATGAAAATAGTAATCTTAAGAGGTGGGCTTTGAACTCCTAACTCTAGGGGCCAGTGTGTCATACTGTTGGCTTTAGGAAATGTCAGAAAACAGTCATCCCCAGCATCGTTTCCTTGCCTGCCAGGCCTCTACAATCAAACAACTAGGAAGTACTCTTGATTCCCATGTTTAGAGATGAAGAATGCTTCTCTAGAAGGACCCAGGGTGGGCCATTGGGAGCTAGATACATGGAGGCCACAAGGAGCACCAGTGAAAAAAGGGCTAGCGCTCTTCTTGGAAGGTGCTGGGGGAAACAAAGGTTCCCCAGGCTGATCAGCTTCTTGAGGAAAGCTTCCACTTGGTCTTTATCTAAATTTGCCCACCACATGCCCGTTCTTAATGGCCAGCACAATTAGCAGAGCAGATGGCAAGGCCTCTGTTGTCATCAGTGTTCATCTTGGTCATCAGAACCTTCACCTTCTGCTTTGTCACCCTGGACACTAATAGTAGTATGAGAGTTCCTGATACTATAATGTCCTAGGCAGACTGGGTGTAGGAGCTGGCCTACTGGGGCTGCCCTGGGCCACCCATGGCAGTCTGTAGAACCTCAAGAAAAAGATGTGCTCAGTAATATTGAGGGAACTTCCTAGAGATGTCAGAAGCCAGTAATCTGAGGACCAGACTTTGAGCCATCTCCCTACTGTGCAAGCCTGCTAGATTAAATGAGCAGAGGAACCCAGGCCACCCTGCTTTCTCCCACTACCTCCAGCCCAACCTGGCTTACAATTTTGACCTGTTTACTAAAGTTACTAGAGAGGCCTGAGCACTTGTAGAGTATTAGGGCTAGGTGACATTAATGCATTCCCTTGGTAGAGAGCGTTTATTGCCTTTTCAAGTAGTGGAAGTACAACAGGGGCTTTCTTGTTAGGGTGGATGAGGCACTGGACTAGGAGTTAGGAAAACTTGAGTCCAATCCACTTGAGACACTTACTGTGTGATCTGGGGCAACTTGCTTTACTTCTTTGGGACTCAGCTACCTTATCTGTCAAATGGTGGGGTTGGATTCCGTCTCTAAGGCTCCTTCCAGCTCTAAATCTACATGCCTGGGGTTAAGACAACAGAGTAGCCTTGGTCTTGTTACTACTACTCTCAGGGCCTTAGGTTTTTATCCTTGCATTGAGATTGGACTATGTGATCTTTCTGACTGCTTCTCTCCTTATGATTCTGTGAAGAAGGAAGCTGATGGCACTAATCAGCTCTTGGCCAAATTTGGACCTCATTTCATTGAGAATTAGTATTCTTAAACCCGTTGATTTCTGAAACACTGCCCTGACCCCTTACATAGCTTCTGATAGTCCTCCCCTTTAATCTACCTATTTTGCATACTTGAGACTTTATGTACTTAGTTCTGTGAATAAAAATAACTATGGGATTTGTCTTTTTTTTTTCTTAAATAAAATTGAGCTGCTGTAGCAAAACAGGCTGTTGCTTGAAATAACTTTTTTTTTTCTTTTGGAATACTTATAGGAATATTAGCACAAGCTAACCATAACAAAAATTTCAAACAACATGGAGAGTATTACATTGCTGCTTCATATGTAAAATATCTGGAGTCTGCAGGTGCAAGGGTTGTGCCAATCAGGTAGAGTGTTTGCTAACTTTATACTGTCTATAGAAAGTACTATGCTTTGCTTCTAAAATTAAGATCATCGTGTAATGGTGGTTCTACTCTTCTGACTAAGACTTGTCATTTTTGAGGATTTTTTTCTGTTCCAATGTTATGATATCTAATTTTGTCTATGAACATCATGGCTACATCCTTTAACAGGAAGTTTTCTTAGCTTCTAAAAAAGGTGTTCAAGTAACAGAAAGGGTTAGGATAGGGCACACACATAGAGAAAATAGAAAAGGAATGAAATGTTTTCATAAAAAGGACAAGCATTAAAAAGTAATTGGAGTTTTGTATAAAAAATTCATTTAAAATGGAACAAAAGAAACTACTTTAAAAAAAAACACTCCTATAACATATCAGAACAAAGAGATCCTTCACTGAAAGGAAGACACAGAAAATTTACATATGATTTTTCAAATGAATACTTTGTAGCTTTTGCTTCCTTCCTAGTCATGGTCTTGCTGATGCATAATGACCTGAGTTCAAGCTGTGTGACACTAGGCAAGTCACTTAACCTTTCTGTGCCTCAGTTTTTTCATCTATAAAATGAGGGAGTTGGATTTGATGACCTCTAAAATCCTCTCCAGCTTAAATCAGTGGCCTAGGATAGACTCTCATAAGATGAAAACTAACTTGGTGGTTTTACTTTACTTGGTAGGGCTAAAGGATATCTTTATCAAGAAATTAAAGAACAATTTCTCCACAAAAAAAGGCTGTTTAATATTTGATTTGCCTCAGTGATCTAAAATGTTCTAGAATGTCCCAGAATATTCCACTAACTTAATATACATTCCCCTGAGTTATAGTTATATCTCAGGCTTTTGTTATATTGCATTGTTTTTACATCATTTTGTGAGGATATGCTATCCTGAACAGAGTTTAAGTGATTTGTCTCATCTTTGCTGCTGAAAATGAAGGATAGATTTCGTTTCAGTTTATCAAAGCTTTGCAAATAGTTTCTAGAAATTTCTCAGTCATTTCCCCTTCTTTATGCTGCCACCTGTCTTGGGAAATTAAAATGTTCCTCATTTTACAGAATAGAAGTGTTCTAAAATAGGTTTTAAAGTATAAATACATTGTCCCATTATTTTGTATTAAAAATTGGAACTATGATTTCATTGGCAAAGAATTAAAAAAAAATTTGGTTCAGTATGTTTCTACCTTAAGGTAGGCTCACTGTTAGTATGCTTCACTTCTGATCATTCCTTCCAAAGATTTTTGATATATTTTGTTTAATATTCAGGTTATTAATATATAATAAATAATAATATAGTTCATAATAAAGTTCAGGTTATTAGTGGTTTTATTGATGTCTCTGCTTTAATTTTTGTAAGGTCTTATTATGTAAGATGCCATTATGAGGAGAGGAGATACTATGTTCTATACATATGCATATATGTGTATACTATGACACATATACATATACACACATATATACATATTCATATGAATATATAAGTGTGAAAACTAGAATCTATAAAGGAACTCTTGAAGGGGAAGTCCTGATCCATGAGTCAATAATCTGAAGCCCCCTGGAAACAGTGGAGTAAGGCTGAGAAAGGGTGTCCACTGTTTGACTGGCCTGGGCTCAGGGTGTGTCTGTTATCTCTGATGACCTATGTCCAGAATTTTCTGGAACAATCTGAATTTCAAACATCATCTCCACAAGCTTTCAAAATGTCCTCAAAATTCCATTGTTTAAATATTAGACAAATAGTGACTTGAGGGTCAGCAAACATGGTAAAAATTAAAAAGGAGCAGAAGATGAAGAATCCCAGGGTGAAACAGCATTGAGATAACAACTACATGTGGATTCTAGCCCATATTATCCCTGTCTATAGGTGAGTGGTACATTTGTATGTGGTGAGTGTGGTGTGTTTAGGATAATGTGGTATGACAAAGTTAATATAAGCACCCACACAATTGTGGCTAAGCACAGTCCATTGACCATGTGTCAGACACTATTGTCTCATTACTGTTATCTACACCTTATCAATGAGCAGGGAAAGGAAGGAGGGAAGCAACACCCTGAAGGTCTGAGATACCCACAACTTTGCTAAGCAGAAAACAGAATTCTCAATGGAAAGGCCAGGCTCAGGCTTGCAGATTGAAGATCCTTTGTCCTGGTGCCTCATAATCTCCACAGGCTAAGCAACCTTTCTCCCAGTGTAGAGCACAGTGCAGAGATGCTGACTAAGCTAAATAACTCCATTGCAGACCTTCATAAGCAGCTAGAGAATTTACTTCAGACTGATCACTTCAGAGAGCAGAGATCAAAGGTGAGAAAGAGTTTTTAAGGTCAGAAGTTAGAATTCTTAAGGGAATGAGTAAAGGGAATGACTAATTTTCTTGAGGATTGAAGTCTGGAGAGGCAAACTTCAAGAAGTCAAAGAGGAATGGTGCTTTTGTTTGGTGGGAGCTAGGAGCTAAAATGGAGGCCCTTCCCACATTCATGACCAGAGAGTAAAGAAGAGATAGTTGAGAGGGAGCTAGCTCTTAATCAAGGCAGGAAATCTTTTATCTAGAGTTTTGGGTTGGGAAGTAGTTTCTAAAAGGACTAAACAACTACAGCCCGACAAATAGAATTGGCTAGAAACTGAGAACTCCTTTAATATGTAGGTGAGATAGGTTTGAACCATCTGGCTCTGCTGATAAAACCTAATAGAAGTAAGAAGTCTGACTGAGAGAAGAACTAGGAGAGAACAAGGTTCTTGTTAGTTTTTAGTTGGTATTAGTATTAATAGTAAAAAGCAAACATGGTGGCTGTTAGTGTCCATGGAAGCATGAATGACTGCCAAGATTTCCAAATACGTCAGTTATCCCCCCTGAATGTTTCCTTGTAATACTTAGGGACTAAGCTTTCTTTTCAGGAAGCTTGCCTGCTGTAGGGGAGGAAAGGTCCTTCTTGACAGCAGATTTCATTTTGAACATGCAGTTCAGAGAAGGGGGTGGTGGCTGCCCCTATAAACCACCAGCAAGCTTCATTTCTCTAAATTCAGGGATTTGTAATTGAGAAATGGTAAAAGGCCAAAGAAAAGAGCAGCAGGGTCATGGGTGGTAGTTGGGGGAGGAGAGGGTTGTGCTGTGGCCCTAGCATCACAAGTATACTGAGTACTAATATATTATATCCTGAGATATGCTGTTAAAGATTTCCACAAATTTTTGTTTCTGTAGAGTGGGCATTCTTTATTCAAAGTAAACATGTATCTATTCTGTAATATATCAACAAAAATTCTTCTGTAAATACATGCAGTCTACTAACAGAATCCTGTCTACTTAAAGCTAACCTAGTTTTTATCATTATCCTTAATTAAATATTTACAAGATGTGACAATTTCTTCATGTGCTCAATGAATATGGGCTCCTACTTTTTAAGTGCTAAGCAGCATGGCATAAGAGAAAGAAAGTAGGACTGGGGGTCAGGAGAATCCTGGGTAGCAGTATATAAAGATGGATTGAAGTGGAAAGAAGTTGAAATTGGGGGTGGTGGGAATCAATTTGAAGATTTTTGTAATAATTCAGGTGTGAGGTATAGATCAGTTTGAGAGACATTATGGGGGAAAATCAGTAGGACTTAGTAACTGGATGTAGGAGGAGTAGGAAAAATAGGTTAAGGTTGGCTTTATTCTCAGGCTGACTGACTGACTGAATGAAAAAAGATACTAATTGTTTAGATTCTAGGAACTATACAAAACTGGGAATACAAATAAAAAAGCAAGGCAGATCCTGCCCTTACGAAGCTCACATTCTACTATATTAAATGTGGTGATGTATATCTTTTTCTTTTTTAAAAAAAATTTCATTTTATTTATTTGTTTTTAGTTTTCAACATTCACTTCTATAAGATTTTGAGTTCTAAATTTTTCCCCCTTCCTCCTTCCCTCTCTCTCCCCCTTCCCCCCTCCCCAAGAAGGCATTCATTCTGATATAGGCTATATATATGATCATATTAAACATATTTCCACATTAGTCTGTTGTAAAGAAGAATTAGAACCAAAGGGAAAAATCATGAGAAAGAAGAAACAAAAAAAAAAAAAGAGAGAGAGAGAGAGAGAAAATGGTATGCTTCGATCTGCATTCAGACTCAGTTCTTTTTCTGAATGTGGATAGCATTTTCCATAATGGGTCTTTTGGAATTGTCATAGATCCTTGTATTGCTGAGAAGAGTTAAGTCTCTCAAAATTGGTCATGATGATGTATATCTTAACAAGGCTCCGGGTTCAGTCATTATCGATCTGAAAGCATTGGGTATCCTTAACTCATTTCACTTTTTTTTTTTAATCAGCAAGAGAGAAATCACTGCTGGTGAACAGAGCTTAGGTTTCTTCTTGTTCAGGTGGCTTGTGAAGAGCTGGGATTGTAGGCAGGCAAGTGAGCATCCCTGAGGTGTAGTGTTAGCCCCATCTGGACTTCCCTTTCCTTTTCTGTGCTCTGGACTTACTTTACCTCTGCTGATGGGCCAAACTGCTCTCACCAGTCCTTGACTAACCCAGCCTGGCCACTCCTTTTCCTTTGGTTCATCCTAAGAGAAAAGCTGGCCTTTGTTTTCCTTTTTTTTTTTTTTTAAACTAGCATCCGGGACAGCTAGGTGGTGCAGTGGATAGAGCACTGGCCCTGAAGTCAGGAGGACCTGAGTTCAAATCTGGTCTCAGATCAAACCCTTGACACTTACTAGCTATGTGACCCTGGGTAAGTCACTTAACCCCAATTGCCTAAAAAAAAACCCAAAAACTAGCAACCAAGGGCAAGGTAGTTGAATAAAGTAACACTTACAGAGTACATAATGGTTGAATTTATAGGACATGCAAATCTTATCCTAAGGTAACTTACCTGACTGTACATGTTAGCATAATTGTCCTTGGCAAATGGGTCCATGCTCCCAACTAGTTGGTGTTTGGCATGACTATCATGTAACCCTTCTGTGTTCTGTCAAAATGAACTTCCCACTATGTCCATTCCCTAGATCTCATAGTAAACTACCAGCTTCCTTTTTTTCACCCAATGTTTCTGTTCCTCTCAAACACTTTACTTCCCTCTGCATACTTTATGATCCAGCAACACCTGCCTTATTGATGTACTTTGCACAGGGTCCTCCACCTCTGACTCAGTGCCTTTTCACTGGCTGTCCCCAGCTCTTGTAATCCTTTCCCTCCTCAGTTCCACTTACTGTGGAGTCAGCTCAAAGTCAGCTCAAACCACACTTTTTGCAGGAAACATCTCCTGGTCCTTCCCACTTTTGCCTTCCCTCTAATATTAGCTTTTATCTACTTAGTATATGTCTTAACTGTACATAGTTGTTTGCATTTTGTCTCTCTAGTTAGAATATGAGCTTCTTGAAGTCAGAGACCACGTTTTTGTCTTTCTTTGTATCCCCAGCAGTTAGCACAGTGTCTGATGCATAGTAAGCACTTAATAATAATTATAATTATTATAGCTAACATTTATATAGTGCATACTATGTGTGAGACACTGTGCTAAGTTGCTTTACAATTATTATTTTATTTGATCCTCACAACAACCCTGAGAGGTAAGTGCTATTATTATCCCCATTTTACAGTTGAGGAAACTAAGGCCTACAGAGGTTAAGTGATTTGCCCATGGTCACACGACACTGTATCCACTGTGCTACATAGCTGCACTTATAAATGGCTGTTGATTGCTTGATACATAGCTCTCTTCATTTCCAAACTAGGGAAACTTTTTTTTAATATAGCTATATTACATATATAAAATTAGACACAAGAAATTTCCAATAGTAATAAAACATTCATATAGTACCTCAAGCTATATAAAACACTCTGAATAATAACCTTATGTGAGAGAGAGTGAAAGCATTTTTAGCCTCATGTTACATATGGGGAAACTGAGTCTCAGAGAAGTTAAATGATATCTTGGATCACTTAGTTGATAAATATCATTCAGGATATATGGACTTCCTTAGTCCAAGTCCATTGCTTTTCCACCAAACTATGCTACTCTTCATGTTTCTTCACAAAGCTTAACAAATATTAACATCAGTATTCATAAAGATGATTTCATGTGTGAATACACAGGAATGCAGCAGATATTATTTTTCTTAGTTTGGAAAAGAATGGCTTCAGAACTTTGAAAGTGGAGTGGGGATAATAAACACTTTAAATGCTCTAAATTTATATTTTGCCTGGATTTTTAATGATTGCACTCATCTTTCTTTCTCTAACACAAAGTGGTGGAAAGCACACTAGGCTTGGATGTAAAAGCCCTGATTTGAATCTTGGCACTGCCTCTTAGGCTATGTAACTATGTGACCTTAGGTAGCTACACTCTCAGTCTTAGTTTCCTCATCTGTAAAATGGGGATAAGAGTAATATTGGTGTTATTTACTTGCCTCATATGATTTTTGTGAGGTTATGTGGACACACAAAAGATTTGTGATTTCATTGAAATAAGAAACTGCTAGTGTGGGGAGTCTTTTCTCCATTGTAGTTAACAACTTGCCTGTGATTTATTAGATGAGTTCTAATTAACTGCAATACAGTTAAATCACTTTCTTGTGATCACATAACTAGTAAGTGCCATGAGCTGTATTTGAATTCCTATCTTCCTGACTCCAATCCCAGCACTCTATACCCTGAGTAGTGAATAAAATGTTACATACATGATTTATATAAATTTCATTTTATTCATATAAATTGTAGTTTAATCATAATTATAAGTTCACTAAATTATAAATACATGTATGTGTAGGTATATCTGTGCATGTGTATATACACACATATATGTGTACGTTACTTTGATTTTTAAAAAGCTATTATTTTAGGCATGTAATTATAACATTAAAGTTTCAAGCAGATTTACCCTGTCATTATTTTTGTTGTTGGTTTCAGATTAACACTTTCAGATGAAGAATATGATAATCTCTTCCAGTCTATCAATGGGTAAGTTACAGGCTTGTATGTAACACACATATATAGAGACACATGTACTGTGTATGAAATAATTATTGCATAAGTACTGGCATATGTGTATAATGTACATATAGATATACATACACACATATGTATATGTGTATTTATGTGTAAATATGTGTGTTTATATGTATATATATGTTATACACACACACACACACACAAATATATATATACATACATACTCTACTTTGGCTATAATCACTTTCCTTTAGGGGTTTCTTAGAAGCCACATGGTGTAGAGGTTAGGGATCTGGCCTCAGAGCCAGGAAAATGTCGTTTCAAATCCCACTTCTGCCATGTAATGTCTGTGTGGACCTCTCAGTGCTCTGGGCAGCTTTCCAAGATTAAACACTGCAGAGAAGCTTCTCTTTTTGCATTGATAGAGGAAAGGAGTTTCTGATAACAGCAAAAACACAGGTCTGGTCCCTATCCCTATGGTATGGTTGTCATTATTTCCTAGATATGTCTAGTGGGCAGTTTAAACATGTCTTTTTTTCTTGCTTTAGAAAGTTCTCGGAAGAACATAATGATACTATTTTTTAACTGCATTGTAAAACCAGCACGTGATAGACTTGAATATGCAAGATAAACTCCATAGAGGCTGATTTTTTAATCTTAGATACTATACCTCTAAATACAGTAACTGACACAATTATTCAGATGTCATTGAGAAAAAAAGCATGTAAACAATTTAGCCAATTACTCTCAGCTATACAAATATAGCTCTTTGTTAATTATTTATACTATTGCTATAACAATATAATCTTTTTTTAAAAAATAAATTAAATCAAGATGCAAGGCTGGATTTAAAAGAATACAAACAAAGAATACAAGATAGTTCCATCTTTCACTAAACTCAATTACTAACAATCAGTATTTAAATTCTGACTTTTCTTTCCATGAGAAAACTTTTTCTTTCTTTTTATTTATATAGAGGGTTTCCAGGCTTTGAAATTAACTTAATCCACTGCTTATCCAGGTCTCTCAATGAGATATTTATAGCTTAAGTATTTAAAGCCTTCACAGATTTTCTTCTGGTATCTGCATGACTTAAAAATCATTGGTAACATGGCTTCCTTATACTGGTGCTCATCTCCTGTTATTTACCTAGTCCCTCTAAGAGATCTGCCTTGCCATTCTCAGGGAAGGTCTCAAATGATTATTTCTTACTCCTGCTTATTACTGAGTCAACTTCCTTTCCCCCTTCCTTTATCAAAACTTATTTGTAATTGAATCATTTTTGTATTAAGCTCTTTAGCTTTCTAATACGCTGAAGGTGGCCCCTTCCTTAAAGGGATCTGATTTTCTATAGATTCCTTACATTTGAACTTCTCAAAGACTTTGCATGTTAACTAATTGCTGTAAATTGTCAGTTTCCCACCTGGAAGGGATCCGAACTATTTGAGCAGGCTCAGGATTATACCTTCATAGATCCCATCTTGCTTCCTCACACATCAGTCATGATTGGTAAGTAAGGAATGGAGGTCACTCATACTGATTGACCTTCCTGTTTCTTGGACATATACCACCCCTTTCCCCTTACCTGCTTAAATATGGGTAATGAGGGCAGGAACTTATAGCTAGGGATTTATTTGTGATTTTTCTACTGCCAAGTACTGTCTGTGGCATATGAGCATGGATGGAGTATATAGACAGTAGGAAAATAGGATCATAGATTTAGAGATAGAAGAGAACTTAGAGAGCCTCATCATTTTACAGATCAAGTAACTGAGGCCCAGACAACCGACTTGCCCAAAAGGTCACTCAACGACAGAGCCAAGGTTTAAACTGAGATCATCTCACTCCAAATCTAGTGCTACAGAAGACAAAATGATAAATAACTCCTAAATACTTTATCCAATCTTCCAGATTATACCTAGTATCAGATATACTTTTTGTACTCATTAGAACCTGTAATAATTTCCCCATGACTTTCACGACAATACTTAGTGTGCTATGCTATGTATGCTAGAGCTATTGCTATGATTTATCTCTATATATTTCCTTTAATTATCTTCTAGACTCTAGAGATGAATTGAAAACAATTTGCAAGTGGGCAGAATTGATTCTGCAAATAACTTATTTAAAGAAAAAAATACAGTTCTAATCTCATAAAAACAAACAAGCATCATGGGACCTCATATCCTTTACAATTATAGTCCTGTGACTGTAAAATTTAGTTTTGCTGTAGAAAATCATTTATCTGTTCCTTCTTATATTTCATCATGAACACCTTTAATACTCATGTAGATCATTCTCACAAATACCTTCTGGAGATTACAAAGTTGATGGTGTTTGGGCCAGTTAGTGATGTCCTCTTGATCACTTCTCTTTGGTAAAAATTCCCTCTGTGATAGAATGAGACATACATTTTTTTTTGTTATGGCCAATGTGGGAATTTATTTTACTTGACTGTGCATACTTGTTAAAAGGGTTTTGTTTTTCTTTTTTTCTAGTGAGGGAGATGAGAGGAAGAGAAAATAATTTAATTGAGGGCAAATTAAGTAATAAAAAAAGAAAGATTTTGGCCAAATCATGCCTCATATACTTGCTAGCCATGTGACTCTGGGGAAATTATTTAACCTCTTTAAATTACTTAACTTATGAGGAGGTTAGATTCAGTGACTTCCAAGGCCTCTTCTAGCTCTAAATCTATGATCCTATGATTCCTTCCATGCTTTTAAAATTGTATTGTCTCCATAACAGAATTTTCCAGTGTCTACTTGGTCTGAAATTTTAATTTTTGCCTTCTGTAGTGCCTTGTAGGTGTTGTTGAATTCTCACATTTCTTTTTTTCTTCTTTTCAATTTGTTTCCAAATTTTACGTCTTCTTAATAATTTGTAACTTAATTAAGGTGGCCACCATTCACACACACATGTGTGCATATGTATATGTGTGTGTATAATCATATCTAAGTCTATACCTATATTTATATATGGGTGCCAGCAGTTTTCAGATTTTGCCACTAGAATACTAAGGGTCAGATGTGCCACAAAAGATAGCATAAAGGGAAGAATTAGTTTTTACATCAATGTACTTACATTTATAATAAATGCTGTATGTACTTTTGACAGATGTCCTAAGTTAGTATTGCCTCAAAAGTGATTTGTTGCAGATATTAGGATTGAATGATGAGATCTTTTGATTCCCAATTCTAGTTTTATATCTTCATTATCTTAAAGAGTGCTTCATGATTCTTAAAATTAAAACTATTTTGAATTTGCTTTAAAAATAAATATTTGTCACAAGGCTGAGAGTAAGATGAGAGTTGCTGTGAAATTGTGTCCAAGAAGGGTTAATAATCAGTTGATTTTTTGGGAGAGCACCAAGAGAGGAAGCACCAGAACAGAAAGAGATCCCAGGGGATCCCTGAACTAGCACTGGGAACAGGACCAGGTGCCATCTGGAAGATCTGTTACCCATTACCTAGCTGTGAATCACATATCAGGGGTGGAAAAGAGCAGCCTCCATTAGGTATGAAGCTCTTGCTAAGTCCTGAGTGCAAAAGAAATTCCTGAAACTTAGTTCTACAGCTTTAAGTAGAGGAGCAGATTGGTGACTCAATTCTGACCTTTAGCTCAGCACATTAAGCTAGCAGTGGCTGAAGATCAAGACCAAGAGGGAGCCAGCAGTTCAGTTGCTTTGAGCAAGCAAAACCTCCCAGTGGGCTGACAGTGATGGAGTCCAACAACAGTCTGCTGAAACTCAACTGCACACAAGCCAACAGATCCAAACCTGGTTCAGGAACTTCCATGGCTTATTAAGGAGGGCAGTGAACAGACCTCTCCCTGGATCCCATCATTTTGGAGGCATTGAAAACTTGCATGCCCCAGACTGAGCTGTGGAAACAGCAGAAGCTCAGGCCAGATATCTCCTCTCCTTCCCCCCCCCTCCCCCGGCTGAGCAGAGATCACCAACAAAGTCCAAAGTGAAGAAGTAGACTGAAAGAATGAGCTAACAAAACAAGAACTTGACCATGAAGAACATCCATGGTGACAGCTCAACATACCAACAGAGAAGACAATGGCTTGAAAATGTCTACAAACAAAGCTTCAAAGAAAAACGCAGATTGGGCACAAGCTTAACAAGAATTAGGGAAAAATATAATTTTAAAAACCAAAAAAGAGTGGTAGAGGGAAAAATGAGAAAATAAATGAGCTAATTGAAAAAGTTATAAAAAGAAGATAAACAACTTGGTAAAAGAGATACGTAACATTAACTAAAGAAAATAACTCCTTTAAAATTAGAATTGAGGGGCAGCTAGGTGGCACAGTGGATAGATCACCAGCCCTGGAGTCAGGAGGACCTGAATTCAAATCCAGTCTCAGACACATAACACTTACTAGCTGTGTGACCTGGGCAAGTCACTTAACCCCATTGCCTAGCCCAAAAAAAAAAAAAATTAGAATTGACCTAGTGGCAGCTAATGACTCCATGAGACATCAAAAAATAATAAAACAAAGTTAAAATATTGAAAAAAAATTTGAAGAAAATATGAAATATCTCATCAGAAAAACAACAGCTGGGAAATAGATCAAGGAGAGAAAATTTAAGAATCTTTAGACTACCTAAAATCCACAAACAAGAAAAGAGCTTAGATATCATATTTCAACAAATTACAAAGGAAAACTGCTCAGATATTTTAAAACCAGTGGGCAAAGTAGAAATTGAAAGAATTCACTGATCACTTCCTGAAAGAAACTCCAAAATAAAGACTCCCAGGAATATTGTAGCCAAAATCCAGAACTCCAAGGTCAGCAAGAAAATTCTGCAAACACCCAAAAAGAAGCTAAAGTCAGGATCACACAAGATTTAGAAGGCATGATCATTGAGGAATGGAGGGCTCAGAATACAATATTCTAGAAGTCAAAAAAATCTAAGATCATAACCTGGAATAACCCACCCAGCAAATGGGGGAGGGGAAATGACTATTTAATGAAATATAGAGGACTTTTAAGCATTCCAAATGAAAAGACCAGTGCTGAATAGAAAATTTTACATTTAAACACTGGACTCAAGAGAAAGCATTAAAAAGTAAATATACATGCAAAATCAAAAAAGAATAAAAAAGGTTAAACTGTTTACATTATTATGTGGGGACATAGTATATGGAACCTCTTAGAACTTTATTATCACCAGGGGTCTTAGAGGGAATCTAATGATCTGAGTGTAATTCTATTATGTTTGAATGATCTCAAAAGAAAAATGGAAGAATAGGGAAGAGGAATGCACTGGGAGAGAGGAGAAAGGAGAGGAAGAATGGAGAAAATGATCACATAAATGAGACACTCATGGGAGACTATATACAATAGAGAGGGCAATGGGGGTGGGGAGTGGGCAACATATGAACCTCACTGTCATTTGAACTGGTTCAAGAAGAGAAGACTATATATACACACACAGTATGGTACAGAAATTCATCTTACCTGACAAAGAAGTAGGAGGAAAAGAGGTTAAGAGAAGTGGGGGATGGAGAATAAGAGAGTAGATTAAGGGAGGCAGAAGTCAGAAGCATAGACCTTTAAAGAGGGGATAGAGTTAAAAAGAGAATTTATAAGTATGATAGAAAAAGATGGAGGGAAATATACAGTTAGTAATCTTAACTGTGAACATGTATGGAATGAACTCACCCATAAAATGGAAGAGAATATCAGAATGGATTAGAAACCAGAATCCAACAATATGTTGTTTCAAAGAAACATACTTGAAACCAAAATACACACTACATAGAATTAAAGTAAGAGGTGGAGCAAAATCTACCAAGCTTCAGCTGAAAACAATCACTTCATTTTCCTTAAGGTTTCTGGACTTTTAGATTTTCACACTTTCCTAATTCTGAATTTCTATCCAATCCTTTGAATGTATTTATTTTACGGCCACTTTTTTATCAAGGTATTTAAAAGACCCAATCTAAAGTAGTTTCAGGTATAAAGATATGAGAATATAACTGTAGCTCTCACATGAATAAGTTTCTTTAATATTCAAAGACTTTTTATATTAAGAGGCAGTGTGATATAGTAGATGGAGCCCTGGAATTGGAGCCTTGGATTTGAGTTCTACCTCAGACACTTCATATATCGGTAACTCTTGACCAATCAGTTAATCTCTCTGGGCCTCAGTTTCCTGATTTGTAAAGTGAGGGAGTTGGATTTGATGGTTGCTTCCAGCTTGACATCTCTGATAATTTAAAAAGAAAAGAAGTAAAATACTGTTGTTTCTGAATAAGAATTTATTTGTAATTACAAACTTCTTAGATAACACTAATGTCTTCATTTTCATATAAACTTTGCTATACTGTGAATTTTAACTACACTTCACCTGTGACTTAATATTTCCTTTATTCCATATGTTTATCCTTACTACAAATTTTACTTATTAAGTAAATTGTCTATTTTCTGTGGAAAAAAAAAACAAACAAACATTTGATATTGGATTTCAGGATACTTTTTCCTGGTGGAGGTGTCAATCTTCAGTCTTCAAAATATAGCTATGTAGCCCGACTGTTTTATGACAAGGCCTTGAAGGTAATCTTCAATTGATCTTTCATTTCCAGATTATAATAGTCCCGACTCTTCCCCTCCCCCCTCCATTGGTCTTCCTGCCTCTACTCTTTCTTACATCTTCTCTTCCCATCCCTAAATGGATTTTGTATACCACCTTCAGATTAATCTGTTAGAAATATTGCTTTGATCATGCTACTCCCTCCTCTAAAATATTCAGTGCCTTACTATTGCTATCTGGATTCATTTTAAATTCCTTAACTTTAACATTCAGGTCTCTTCATAGTCTGGCTCTAACTTCCCTTTCCAACTTCGCCTTCCATTGCTTCTGTAAATCCCACGCTCCAGCTAAATGGCTGTACTTGTCCGTGCTTGAGCTTCACATAACTTCTCCCTCTCAATGTATTTTCTCATGCTGTTGTTTTCTGTATCAGAAACGCATTCTCTCCAACCTTCATCTTTGTCTGGCCAAATCCTACCCATCCTTAAAGCTCAGACCAATTTTTACCTCTTCCATGAAGTCTTTTATCATTCATGTAATTTCTTCCTCCTCTAACTTCCTGTAGAATTTTATTTGGATCACTCATGATGTGCTTACCTTTTCCTGACTTAAATTATACAGATGTCTCATTTTCTCTACTAAGCTACTTAAAGTCCTGAATTCTTTTTATACATATCTCTTTTCTCCTTTAGCACTTTGCATATTTTATATGCTCAGAAATTTATTGAGTGACTATCCGTGAGTGAACTTGAATTTTTACAAATGCAATAATTTAAAATGTAATAGAAAAAAATTGCTACTTAAAGGAACCCTATCGATAACCATTTTGTAAAGTAAGTAATTAGCTTTGGTTTTTCTCTTGTGTAAATTCAGATGTATATACAGTAAAACTTTCATTAACTGGCCTTCAAGTATTTTTTTAAATGAGAGGCTCAACAACTTGTGATCCTACATTTAAAATATACTAATGTAAAGGCTTTTGACTAGTGATTCCCAACCTTTTCAAGTATGAAGATTCTTTTTTGATATAAATATATTTGTGAGTCCTCATATGGTATTAGTGGTGTTTATATCCACTGATTGCTAGATTACTTCCTGACCAAAAGCTACTCTGAATTCAGTATTGTTTTTAGATGATTTGTATTTTACTGTGAATAATAACAACTAGGTAGCATTTGAAAAATAATAATATACATATGCTGTAACATTATAAATAAATATATTTATTATCTATAGGAAATGTGTTTGCACATTTATTAAGCTGAATCATACAGTGACCTAGCTTCCTTATAGCTCCTCAGAAGTCCATGGATCACATATTGCAATGTAAGCTTTAGACAAAAGACAAGATTTAGAAATCACCTTGGAAGACATCTTATGTGTTTTATTGCCTTCGAGGTTAGTACATAAACTTAGTTTCTTTTTTTCTTTCTCTACATAAAGGCTAATAAAGAAGGAGATTATTTTCCCATTTGGGGAACATGCCTTGGATTTGAAGAGCTTACTGTTTTGACCAGTGGGGAGTTATTACTAACTTTAACCAAGACTAGTGGAATTGCTTTGCCATTAAACTTTACTGAAGGTAGGTTTTCTGTTGTTAAAGATTCCTCCATATGCAATTATTTATCAAGATCACTAAGCAAAAATTATCGAAGGTATCCTTTTTTATTCTCTCAGGTCACAACATGTTACTTGAGTGAGGTGGTAAGTTGTTTTTTTTTTTGTAGATGAATAAGTATTTTTGTACTCCTTTGGAAAAATGATCTGAAGATCTTTGGGAGTTTTAGAAAACATTATTTACAGAAGGACAGTAGTATGTCTACTACAGTATAATATACTACAATAGATCTCAATTTTTTCAAATGTGAGGACCTCTTTTTAACATCCCCAAATTTTTTAAATTCTCATGTTGATATTAATTGTAGTATTGGCATCTGTTGAGTGAAGAAATCCATGACAAGCTACTGTGAATTGATTAATGTTTTTAAATGATTTTTATATTTGATTTATCACACCATTGTATATTTGAAAAATAATGATACAGGTAAGCTTGAAACATTTTTTTGTTCACTCTACAGAAAGTATGATTCCTTCTTTTTTATATTGAATAATTCAGTGAGATAGGTTCTTTTAAATAATACACTACCCCCTCCCTCTATTCATCTGATGAGAGATGATTTATGGTTAACTGTTAGGAATCACCTATTTAGAGGAGGGATTTTTTTTTTTTAGTGGCTAGTATTTTTTCCATGAAGATTTATAATTTCATTTGTATAGGGAATTCCCAATATGGAAACTCTCTCCACTAAAGGAGGTGGTTCCCTGGGCCTCTGAGACGTTAAGTACTTTAGCCATGGTCATATGATGAGTATGTATCTAAGGCAAGACTTAAAGCCAGATCTTCCTAATGCCACAATTATACCTTGCAGTTAGGATAGGAGAGTTTTCTCTTTATGAAACTTAATTTCTGTTTCTTTCCCCTGTTCTACTCTCAAAAGAACCAATAACAGCGGCTATAGCAATATTTTGGATAAAATTAAGACTATATCTGTTTATTTTTGTATGTGGGTATTTGTGTGCCTACGTATCTGAATGAGAGAATGATCTATGGAGAAAAAAGGTTGCTGTTGTATCAGTCTTTCATGACTAGAAATGCATAGAACAGGAATGAGACTGGAATCTGGAAGGAAAGGTGTGATAGTTGATGTAGGAATGGCAGGAAGTGATTTGTATTGCTCATTGACAATTTATCTAGCCTCTTCCCACATTATATTTATGTATGTAATTGCATCTGTTACATAGTGAGTAACTTCATTGATTTGGTGTGCTTATTGAGAAATAAATGGAAAGATTTGAACTAGATGAATTTTGATATCTCTCTGGCTCTAAATCTCTGATCTTATGATCCCTCTGAAATAATTTCTTGACTTAGGTAGACTTTTCTCTTGAGTCTAAACTAATATGATGAGCTTGCTCAGAAAACGTAGCAATGTTGGTGAAGAAGGTTAGATATTAAATATGACTGGGGTTTAATGAGATTTTCCTGGTAATTTTATTTCACTTTGAAGGTGATTTACTTTTTCTTACATTTTTAAAATAAATATATAGCTGTTTCTTTTGAGCCTTATAACAGCTTTATGAGGTAGGAGTTCCTAGTATTATTGTTTCCATTTTGTAGATGAGTAAACTGAGGCTGAAGAAAGGTAAGTGACTTGACCAAGGTCACACAAGTAGCACAATTCAAATCTGGGCCTGTCAGACTCCAAGAATCATTTATTCTCTACCCATAAGTCCCCCTTCAATTAGATTTTTTTATGGGACACATTTTGTCTTTGATTTGAAACATCTGAATATTAGCATTTAGTCCTTATTCATATTGACCATATTCCAATAATGTTATCTCTGGATTGAACACAAATGACACTGGTGAGTTTTATTCATTTATCTTTTCTTTTTTTCATTTCAGCTGTAAGTGAGAGTAGGATGTTCCAGAATTTCCCTAAGGACTTGTTACAGGCATTTGCAACAGAACCCCTAACTTCAAATTTTCATACGTGGAGCCTTTCCTTGAAGGTACTCCAATTAAAAAAAAATAATAAAGAAAATGAGTTTAGTCTCAACTGTAGAAAAAACAAATTGTAATTTAAAAAATCTTTATGCCATAGAATTTTACTATGAATAAGAAGCTAAGTGAATTTTATAATGTTTTGTCTACAAATACATATGAAGATGTCGAATTTATCTCCACAATGGAAGGTATGTGCATGCATTTTATTTCACTTTATTTTACAGTTAACATATATACTTTCTTTCACCTAATATTTTTTATAGTTATACAGCATTATTCTGTATTGGTCATAGTTGTTGAGCCTTAAGAATAGACTTGTCGCTTTTTGGATTGTAGAGGAAGTGTGAGATGAGGTTGCACCCTACGTTGGGGTCAGAGAAGTGCTTGTATTTGATATCACTCTCATTGTTAATCTTTTCATAGTCATTTACTTGATTCAGTCTTTAGAAGGAGTGGTGAATGTACTTAATTTGAGAAACAGAGAGAAAGAGGGGAGGGAGAGAGAGGGGGAATGATAGAAAAAGGGAAGGAAGGAGAGAGGAAGACAGAGGGAGGGAGGAGAAAGAGGGAGAGAAGGGAGGAGTGAAGATTAAGGGTGACTAGAGAAAGAAAATAGCAGCTGATTAAAGGAAGTAGGAAAGAAGGGATAAAATGGAATGAGCATTTTGGTGTATGTGCCTTTGGATATGTGTCAAGTGAAGAAGAAGCATGTTAACCTCCTTTTTAATAATTATTTTTTCTGGGTCTTAGAGCATAGGTTGGAGGAGGATGGCATAGGAAGCAGGAATATCTCAATTAATTTAAAAGTGTAATACATACACTTTAATAACATTTATTTATAAATTCTTAATATGAAAGCCTACTTTGATACCTCATTTTAGTGTAGAGGTGACCCTGGATTCTCAAAGACTATACCAGTGGAAGATAAGTTCTGGAAAGGCTACCATCTGTAAAAACTACAAGTACAGACCCAGTGATGGATTAAATGTCTGTTTTATGAGTAATAGCCTAAGTTTGGAAAGGCTCATTGTCAGAAGGTTCATTACCACTAGGTGGGGGAGAACCATCAATGGGGTGAGTCAATGGAGGGGAGTAATTATGTTAAGAAGATATGTAAAGTATTGACGTACCTTCAAAATGAGGGTGCAGGACTTTGAATTTTCTGAACAGGAGTGAACAAGCATTTATTAAGTGTTTGTTGTGTTCCAGGTACTGTGCTAAGCACTGGAGATGCAATGAAAGGCAAAAACAGACAATATGCAAACAACTATGTACAAACAAGATAGCTATAGATCAGAAGGGGCTATCATTGCTAGCATTAAGAGGAACTGGGGAACGTTTCTTGCAGAAGGTTGAATTTTAGCTGGTACTTGAATAAAGGAAGCCAGGAGATAGAATCAAGGATGAAGAGCATGGAGAGAGGTGGGATGGACAGATGGTAAAAATGCACAGAGTTGGAAGACGGAGTGTCTGATGCAAGAAACATCAAGGAGGCCAGTGCATGGGTGGTATAAAACTCAAATGAGATCATGGATGTGTACAACATTTTGCAAACCTTAAACAACTATGGAAATGCCATTTATTATTATTAACCTCCCATCACCAGGCTTCCACTCTGATGGTAACTTCGTTCCCTGAGCCTCCTACTAGACTCCAGCTGAACACAGGCAGTGTTTATAAAGCAGTGTAGGGTGTGCTGGTAAATGTTAAAAACCAGGCTGGGGAGGGGGAGGGAAGGGGAGGAAATGTATGCACATACACTTTTAAGTTCAGTCTGCATTATCAACACTTTCTTAAGTCTAGACAATTGACAAAGGAATAAAGTAAGCCTTGATTTACAGTGAGTGCTGATTTTTGAGGTGTAAATGCTCATGCAAAATATTTAACAGTGGGTTTTCACTTAGAGTTGGTTCTATACCTCTGGGCCAGTGTCACTGGACTGCAGAATATATAAGGGTGAGGAAGATCTAAGAAGACTAGAAAAGTGGAGAAGACAGTTTATGGATGGTTTATATTTGAACCAGGAGGTAATAGGTAGCTACTGGAGCTTAATGAATGAAGTAGTATATGTGTGACATGGTCAGACCTGTTCTTTAGTAAGATTACTTTGGTAGCTAAGTGGAAGATGGAGGCAGGTAAACCAACCAGAGGGTCTATGGCAGTAATCCAGATGTGAGGAGATAAGGGCCTACATCAGGGAAGTGACAGAGTCAGAGACAAGGAGGCATATTAATTAGAGAAATATTAATCTAGGATTAACTATGAATTATATATGGAGGAGGTAAGAGAAAGTGAGGAGTCAAGGATGACCCCTAGGTTGTGATCCTGAGTAATTGGGAAGATGGTTCTTTTGACAATAATAGGAAACTTAGGAAGAGGGAAAATAATGAGTTCAGTTTTGGATGTACTGAGTTTAAGATGTCTTTAGGACATCTAGAGTTCAAAGAGGTAACATTCTCTCTCCATCTGATGTATGTGTATATGTGTGTGTGTGTGTATGTATGTATGTATGTATGTATGCATATACTACCTAACATCATTGAGCCATGATAAACCAGTTAAAAAGAAGTTACCAAGAGTGTCTAGCACAGTGCCTTGAAAATAATAGGTGCTTAGTAAAATATATTGCTTTGATTCAACTTAAGGGAATTATAGATTTAGAGCTGGAAAGCGATTTAGGGGGTCATCAAATTCAACCCCCTTATTCTTCAGAAGAGGAAACCGAGGCTCCCCACGTTGAGTGACTTGTCTTACACAACTAGTAGGTGTCAGAGGTGAATTTGAACCTAAAACCTCATGATTCCAAGTTATATTCTCTATTTTATATAAGTAGATGAAAAGGAACAAAGTAGACAGTGAGGAGCAATAGAATATATTTGTGTAGATTTAATGAAATACATGATTAGTTATCATACTGAGATGTAATCTAACAATTAGAGTTTATTTGTACTCTGCTTATTGGTAAAGGAGCACCATACCAAATATATTGTGAAAAGTTGCATTTTTATAAAATATTTTGTTGCCAATTTCAGGTGCCCTTTTATTTAGCTGAAACTCTCAAAATGTGGTGTATCAGATGATTGCAGACATTCTATTTATATATTAAAGTATGCTTCTTCAACACTTTGAAAGATCCATGAAGTCACTGGTATGGGTGTTGTCTGCTCTGCTTTAGTAGACTGTTCTTTGAATTGCCATAGCCACAAAAATTCGTCACTTGCTAGCCAAGGAATTGCAGTAATGAACCCCTCCAGATTTTACTAGGATGACCTTGAGAAGGCAGACAGACAATCTGTCTCTAAGTCTGAACTTGAAAGCTTTTCAAATTTGGGAAACCCCCACACTTACATTCCACTGACATGGCCTTCTAGCACCCACGATCACCTCCATGCTACCATGAAGCATTGATTGGAATAAGACTTTATCGTAGGTGCATGTAAAATAATCACTTATAGAGATTAAATTTGACTAATGTACATAGCATCTTAATGCGTTTTATCATCAATTGTGTTTTTTCTTTTTAAATCTAGCATATGACTACCCTGTTTATGGTGTCCAGTGGCATCCAGAGAAGAGTGCTTTTGAATGGAAGAATTTAACGGGTATAGCCCATACACCAATGGCTATTAAAACTTCATTCTACATGGCATACTTCTTTGTAAATGAAGGTAAGAAAAATTAGTTTTGTAATTCTATATTTATGGAAATTTCAGGTAGAATCAGGAGTGTGCTAGAACCAGCTCAGACCTGCTTGAGAGAGCTGATTATTAAATTTTCAGAGTGAGCCTTTACACCTTGGAAACTGACCAAACTACAAATCAGGGCTTGATTTATTGTTTTGTTGATTATCTAAACTTAAGGAAGTGATGGAGAAATATTTGTAATGCAGATTAAACTTAGAAGTGTGTCTTCTGTGCATTTTTTTTCAGAGAGCTAGACATTAAACATTTACCAGCACCACTAGGTCAAATGATTCCTTATAAAGATATGTAGAAGTTTCAGAAATGACCTAGGAAGAAAAAAATCTGGAGGACAGCTGAATAATACAAAAGTCCTATTTTGAGGAGTAGACATACTAATAAAAATAGGGAAATTTATTTTGCTAAATAACATTATATCATTTTGCAAGTTCTGCTAATTCCTTGAACAGTAGCTTTGATATTGTCTTGTTTTGTTCATTCCTTAAATACGAGTATAAGATTTAGAGGTATGAGGGATGTGAGAGGTATACACATGCTTTCTAACTATTCTTTTTTGACAAGATAAAAATCTTTGATGGGCCCTCTGAAAAAATTGAATATTATTCTTTTAAGGCATTCCATAAACTTAATTTAGATGCAGATAATTGTGACTTTAAAAATCTTTCCCAGAAGGCCTTAGAGTTTCTTAACCTGTATTGAGTCACAGACCCCTTTGATAGTCTGGTAAAATCTATGGATCTCTTTTCAGAATAATGTTTTTAAATGCATAAAATAAAATACATAGGATTACAAAGAATACCAATTAAGCTGAAATAAAGATGTATTTTTTTTTCCTACCCAACTTCAAGTGGCCTGTGGAATCCAGGTTAAGATCTTTTGTCTTAGAGAAAGCTAATATGAAGTGATTTGTACCCCCGCTCCTCACCTTGAAGTAGTGTTTATAATTGCAAGTGACGATGGTATTTGGGTACAAATGGGCGATTATGTTTTTAGTTTAATGATTTGAGTTACACACGCATTTAGGAAATTAAAGAAGGTTTGCATTATAGACAGAAATGAATGGAATTATGAGGTTCAAGTGAAAAATTTTGTAGATTTGTAATGTTAACATTCTCTTTTGGACTGTTTGCAAAGCTGCCTTTAGTTTTTGTTTGCCATCAATAATTTTGCTTATTCTCTGAGCGTAAGAATTAATCATAATTAACTCTATTATATATAGATTTGTGCTAAGAGGAATTGAAAGTTGTTTAATACAAAAACCCAATTCTTTTTTTTAAAAAGTGTATTATTCCAAAGTGAGTGGCATAGAGAGTGTGGCTAGGAATGAAAGACTTCCTTGTTATTAAATATAAAGGAGCAAAGTAAAGGCTGTTTAATGGATATTTACATGATAGATGACTTTACTTGGTCTTCATATTACATTCCTTCTTCCTAAGAGAATTAAAATACTTATTATGCTCTTGTGTTTTTCTTCCTGGTAGCTTACTTACTAATGAAAGTCAAACTTCAATCTAGAGCCAGGCAAAAATAGCTACTTATGTACCTGTAATCAACAGAAATCAGTAGATGAGAAGAAAAACAAGGAGCTCTTTTATTTGGAAGGTTAACGAAATATTTATTTTTCCAGTTGAGAAGTGATATGCTTGACAGTGTACTGGTAAATGTTTAACAAATGACTCCGGAAAAAAATACACTTATGACATATTTTAAGTTTAATCAACTTTAACATTTAACTTTAACTTCCTTAGGTCTAAACAATCAATTAAATAATAATTCAAGCCCTGATTCTTAGTGTTTGCTGATTTCCAAAACATAAAGGCTTGTAGCTGGAAATTTAACAATTGTGTCTCTTGAACTGGTTTGAACTGCTGCCCGCATGCTCCTGAATATTCTAAATATTATTTTCTTGTAAGAACAAGCATTTTAAGAAAGATTGTGGGAAAAGATGATTTTTTTAAAATGATACTAATAATTAACATGTTTTCTGTATATTTCTTTTTTATATAATTTTTAGCTCGAAAAAGCCACCACCATTTTGCAAGTAAAGATGAAGAAGCTAAGGAACTGATTTATAATTACAGTCCTGTTTTCACTGGGGATAAATCTTTATTTCAGCAATGCTATTTTTTTGATTGAATTTTGCTAGAACCACAGTGATTTGTTAATGGAGTCATTAAAGTATTGCTATTCATGTCTATGGCAGTAAAGGAGTCAGGTCATTTTTTTCCTTTTATGTCATTTTGTTCTGTTTTTGCCTTTGTAGACTTTCTCTGACTAGGTTTCCATTCAATGCGATGGGACTTCTAGATCATACTTTGGTGTATTGAATCAGCAGGTGTAAAATTCCATTGTATTTAAAGAGATGGCAATATTCTTCCTGCTTTCTTCAAATTAGAAAAAAATAATAATATGGCTTATTGAAAATGTAGGAAAGGATCTTTACTCTCATGAATGAAGGAGAAATTCTGTAAAATATCACAGGTGATTTAATATCATCTGGGTAGAATAATTTAAACTGTAAACATTATTAATATTTCTGTGAAGAATAGTAATTAGTTGGCAAGATTAAGTTGTTTTTTTTTAAATCTTGAGACTTAAGCAAAATGGAAAGAAATTTAAATTAGTCAAGTGAGCACTTGCTTATCATGGATGGTACCAAACCTTCTGGAGTGATTTTAGATGAGTTGCTATGCATTTTATATAAGACCTTAGACTCTATGCCACATCTCCTAATGGGAGAAGGGAAGAAGCAGAACTTACAAATTAACAGTTTATAGACAACTTAGACCTCTTTTTGGAGGCAATCAGGGTTAAGTGACTTGCCCAGGGTTACATAGCTAGTAAGTGTCTGAGGCTGGATTTGAACTCAGGTCCTCCTGACCTCAGGTCTGGTACACAATCTACTGCACCACTTAGCTGCCATGATGATGTGGGCTTTTTTTCCCCTTTTTTAAAAATTTAATTTTGTATTTTGTTTTTTCCCCCAATGACATGTAAAAAGAATTTTAACATTCTTTTTTCAAATTTTGAGCTCTAAATTCTCTTTCCCCTCTCCCCACCCCCCAACATTGAAAAGCATTTTGACATAGATTACACATGTGTAGTCATGCAAAACACATTTCCATGTAAGGATGACTTAAACTTTTAAACAGAACAGATGAGTCAGTGTATTACCTAAGAAAATCATGAGCCTGATTTTTCCTTCTTCATCAATTTTCCATTAACATGTTACAGTCCAGCTAATAAAAAAATCAAGAAATGGCCATTGTGACAGCAAACTAAAAAAATAAGTCATTGCAGATTTCTTCAAATGTACCATCTTATCGTCTTGTAAATTCAGACTAATGATTTAACTAGTTAGTATTCTCATGGGAAGAACAAAGAACAAATTCATGAATTCAAGTTGTAGGATTGTAGATGGAGTGGCTGAGGTCATGTCAGTGTCCTTTTTCCATTTCTGTTATCAAGGATAATCATTAATTTTAGCAATGATAGCTTGCCTCCATGGGGCCAATGAGATTCCTCCAATGAGATTAGGCTTCTAGATTATAACTTAATGTATTGCATTAGCAGATGTAAAATGCCATTATAGAGAGGACAATATTCTTCTTGCTTTCTACAAATTAGCACAAAAAACAAACAAACAAATATGGCTTAACCAAAATGTAGAAAAGAATTTTTACTCACATAAATAAGGGAGAAATTCTGTAAAATGTCACAGGTGATTTTATCATCTGGGTAGGATAATTCAAGGTTTAAACATAATTAGTTTATGTCAAGTCCAATGAACTAGTTATTAGTGCTTATCAATGTATTTATAATAATAGGTTTTAATGTACAAACTGAATTTCTGGCATGTAGCATTTCCCTTGAAGAACCTAGGCTCAAACTTCTTTATTGAGACAACTATAAACAATGCACCAGATCTTCCCTAAACGAACAAATCATTGTCCTTGATAAAAGAAGTATATGTCTTTAGTCAAACATTTTAACTTGAGTCGCTGCTAATAGTTCTTCATTTTTTGCCATAATGTATATATATATATAATATACAATATACATAATATATGTATTTATATACACACATATAAATGATGGTGATCAGATGAATGTCTTAAATTTTTTAAAACTGAGACGTAGAATATCATTGAAATTCTTATAATAAAAAGCCCAAGAAGACACTCATCATTTAATTTGTCATCTGGTCTAGAACTAGAGTCTGATCTGAAATGCAGCTATTTGTTGTTTAATACTCATTTCCATTCTCTGTTTAAATTAAAGCTCTCCAAGCTTCCGTCAAGTTCTAAGTCTTACAGTACAGATGCTCTTCTTACTTTGACAAAGAACTAAGCTTCAAGACACATTAATGTTTGTCACTACTGTTAGGGGTCAGTGAGATATTTCTGGGCGGCATACCTATCTGCTTGTCCTTTTTTTGACCATCTGTTTGTATTAAAAACCTAAGTGAATAGGTGAACTATGAACTTTTTTTTTCTTTTAAGAAGAAAAGTAGTTGAGTGGAAATAGAGAAGACTGAGAAATAGAACCAGCTCTGACACTGAATTTAGTAATCATGAAGTTCTTAACTTTATTTGTGTTTCACTCTCCCAATCTGTAATATGGTAAGAGGTTATGAAAATCATCCTCTCTGCCTTTCCTAATTCTACCCTTCCTCTAAGTCTCCACCTCTTCCATGAAACTTCCCTTTGAGCATCCTGGGTGACAGTGATCTCTCCCTCTTCTGCCCCTCGTTTGGGCACTTAACAAATGAGCCCTGCTCATTTCTTTTTGGATTGGTTTGATTTGTCTCCCCAGTTTTCTTATAAACTGCTTGAAGACAGCTAGCTACCCTAGGTTATTGTTTATATCCTTTGCATGCCTAGTACAATGTTCTATGGGCAACAGAAATTTGTGGATTGATGGACTATCTGCACTTTCTCTCCAAGATCTTATTTCAGATAGGACCAAGTAAAGCTATGTTAAGTTAGATAGTGCCTATTTAAAATTGCTCCCAGTTTTTTCTTGTAATACTATTGTTAAGTTCCTGAACTATTAGAATCAGGCTGCTAATGTTACATAATGCCTTATATATAAAGATTGCCAGTATCTGAGTTTCTTTTTCTTTTAAGTGTAAATAAATGTTTTCTGGATGCTCTTTACTTTTATATCACTATCACTTCCCAATGACCCAATGAATTACCTCAATCTCCAGATAGAACTCTCCCTCCCAGTGGAGAAACACAACTAAGCAAAACAAGTCAACATATTGTCTACGTCTGGCAAAATGCAACAGATTGCCATGAGGCTTCACTTTCTGTTGGTCTTCAGAATCAGGGGATTCAGTTAGGAGAGGAAAAGTAGACTTAAAGGATAGACACTAGAGGAGAAATTCTGAATACAGAGCACTTGTTTGCAGCATGTAAAGAAGGAGCAGGCATATGGAGGAAACTTCAGCCTTATGTTATAAGGAGTAAAAGAGGATACCTTAAATTTAGTCAGCCAAAGGGGACAGAAATTTGGAAACTGCAAACTTGGTGTGCATATGACACACATAGGTAATGTACTTTGAACATTCAGAGTCTTGAAAACTTTGCAACATGTGCATTGTACATGTGGAATGTAGTAATGATGTACTTGTAAGTAATCAATATTTTTGTTTTAAAACTTACAGGTATTTTCTTTTGGTTTTATTTGGTAAATCTTATTTAATTGAAATTAATGAATACACAACATTCAAAATAGAAATCACCAAAATGGACTGTTTGTCTTATAAGCCAATAATATTGTCCCTAATGTGAATACATTTATTAAATAGATATTTATTAAGGGCTTTTGTGTGTAGCATTGTGTTCAGCTCTATTTGGGGTGGGGCACAAAATACATAACAAGATCTCTTTTTTTGAAGGAGCCTAGTTAGAGAAATTAGACACCTAAATAGTTAAGTGGCAGTATAAGGCAAGGTGAATGTCAAATAGATGGAATAGATAATAAATTCTGTGGGAATTCAGAGTCAAGAAGGCAACAGGCAACAGGCATTTATTAAGTGCTAACTTAAGAGAGAGACAGAGAGAGACAGAGAGAGATAAATTTAAGGGAAAAAAAATAGTCCCTCCCCTTAAGGAGCTTACATTCTCATAGCAGAAGACAGCACATAAAAGAGCTAAAAAGCTGTGTGTGGGGAAGGTGCCCACTGGGAGGTGGTGGTGAAGTACAGAGAGAATCAGAAACACAGTCAGGAGAGGAATGAAGCAAGGCCAGACTGGGCCCAGCCCCAAAATGGCAGCTCAGGAAGGAACTTACTAGTGGGAAAAGGGGGCCAGCATAGCTGAGGGATCTTCAAGGGTAAGAAGGCAGCTGAGTCATAGTGGGAAAGAGTCAGAAGCATAGCTGGGAAAGGAATAGGAGAGAGGGAGGGATGGCATAAAATAAGAACCAAGGGCTGAAGACTGAACCTTAGGAAACAGGGTGGTACAAGAGGAACAGTCAGAAAGAGGGAGGAGCACCGAGATAATGCTGTGCTTTAGAAGCCAGAGAAGAAGAAAGTCTCAAGGAGAGGGTAATCACAGTGTCAAACGTGGCATTGGTTGATCAAATAACAAGCATTTATTATGTGCTTAGTCCTCCTATGTACCGTAAACTATGCTGACTGTGAGTGTAAAGACAAAGTGAAATAGTTCTTGCCCTCAAGGAACCTACATATAGAAGAGATACCAAGTTCTAATTTTTTAATTAACACATATATTTTCACTTCCATTCCCCACCCCCCACTGGAAAAAATAAAACCAAACAAAATCCTTGTAACAAAATTGCAGAGTCAAAGCAAATTCCTTCATTGTCCATGCATCTTGGATCCATCACCTCACTGTCAGAAGGTAGGTAACATGCTCCCATACTGGTCTTCTGGAATCATGGTTGGTCATTGAATTGATCAGAGTTCTTAAATCCTTCAAAGTTGTTGATCCTTATAATGTTGTTATAGAAACTGCCTTCCTAGTTCTTCTCACTTCCCTCTACCTCAGTTCAAACAAGTATTCTCATGTTTCTTTTTTAAAACTTATGTTGATGTGTTCTGTTTTTGCATTAAAAACATTTATAGATCACACCTGCTTCATGAGAGGTTTCTTGAAATAAAGCAAAACAGCAAAATATAAGTAATAATACAGCAGCCTCACCTGAAAGTGCCTGCAACATTTCATGTCCATAGTATCCATCCCACCTCTGTATTTAAAAAAAATAATTATCAGAAATCTATTTTTTCTTTCTCTTCCCATTCCAATGGAGAAAAATGCATTTTTTTGGTTAAAAAAAACCCCCACACATAATAAAGCAATATAAATCCTTTCAGTGACTGAACTCTCTATTTATATGAAATTATACTACTATATAATTATATAACTAATGATATATGAATTTTTTTCAGTCTTTCTCTTTCTCTCTCCATCTATCTAACTAATTCTATACCCTAAATACATCACCTCTCTGTAATAGATAGTATGTTTCATCACTAGTCCTCTAGAGCAAGGATGGAGAACCTGCAGCCTTGAGGTCACATGTGGTCTTCTAGATCCTTAAGTACGGGCTTTTGATTTGTTCTGTAAAATTTGGATTCAGTCGCAAGATCACACTTAAGGATCCAGAAGGCCACATGTGGCCTCGAGGCTACAGGTTTCCTACCCCTGCTCTAGAATATTCATCATAGTTCTTACAGCTTTCACAATGTTATTTGTATTTACAGTCTTATTAGGTTGTTATATAAATCGTTCTACTGGTTTTGATCATTTCCTTCTTTATCAGTTTATAAAAGTCCTCAAAATTGTTTCTTCTTCTTTTTTTTTAAATAATACTAGTGCTATAACATAACTTGTTCTTTAGGTTTTGCTTACTTCATTCTGCCTCAGTTCATAGAAGTGTTACACAAGCCCCAAAGCCCATTGTCACATCCAGGATTCTCCTCATTGGTGCAGATCAGTGCTGCACACCTGTGTATGGGGTGGCGTGGGCATTGGTGAGAACTGGGGGAGGGGAGCTCCAGTATTCTTCAAGCACTGGTTCTACTTTGAGTCTCTTCAAGTCTCTTCAGGCTCTGCAGTTGCTCAGGTGCTTCTGGCTTCCAGCTTTGAGACAAAAGATGGAGGATACCATGCCCACTTCAGGCTACTGAAGGAAAAGACTGGGAAAAAGTTGCCATGAGAAAAGCTGGCGGTCTCCATTAAGTCTATATTCCCCTACTAGAGATTAGAAATTACACGGGAGACTCAGGGGAGCTTTCATTTGACTGAGATCTGGGCCTGCCTCTCTCGGTCGAGCCGAGTTATCTCTCTTGAAATGGGAGAACTTCACTTTGTATTGTCTGGCATATATTCTCCTATGAATACCTCCTCTGATTTCTGTTTTGTTAATGAATTGGATAAATTCGTTTCTTGACCACCTGCTATGTGTGTTCATTGTGAAACTGGCAATTAGTAGAAAGCGAGTCAGGTCTTGCTTATAAAGCTTGGGGTCCTCCCCATTAGTGAAATAGTCATCAGACATTAGCTTAAACCTGAAAAATGTATCCCCTAAAGTACTAATAATATTTGAGAGAACAAATAAATATAATTCTAACCTGGTGTCCCTTTTCTTTGTGGAGGGCAGAATGACCAAGCTTCTAACCCAAATCTCCTGTTTCCTCTTCTGGTAGGAAATAAAGTCCCCCTTGGAGAAGGACGGGGAGAGAAGAGGCTAGAGATGTCTTTTACCTCGAAGTATACAATGATATCCCCAAGTTACATGTGGGTGATAACCCTTGTTACATAAGTCCTTCCATGTCTTTTTGAATAGAACAATAGTAAACCATTACATTCATAGATTGCAACTTATTCAGCTGTTCTTCAATTGATGGATATTTCTTTAGTTTCCTTTTTTTTCTGAAAATCTGCATAAATATTTTCATAGTCAAAGGACCTTTTCTTCTTTGATCTCTCTTGGGTATAAGTCCAACAAGAGGATCTCTGGGTCAAAGGACATGCACTATTTAGTAACTTTTTGTGTATAATTCCAAATGGCTTTCCAGAATTGTTGTACCTATTCACATTGCATTCCCAATGCATCCATGTATGTGCTTATTTTCCCATAGCCCCTCTTTTTTAGGGAATGATGGGGAATAATTTTTGCCATTTTGGCAGGTGTGAGGTGTCACCTTTGCCCCTAACTATCACAGAATCCTTTTTGGAAAGGACTCTGGTGTCCATTTAGTCCAATCTGTACCTAGATAGAAATCATCCATGACAAATGGTCATAACGCTTTTGTGCAAAGACCTGTAATGTGTAAACCCCCACAGCAAACATTCTTGGATAGCTCCCCATTTTCCTCTGCAGCTGCCACCCCTTGTTTCTAGTTCTGCCCTCTGGGACCAAGCTGAATGGTTTAATTCCCCTGTCACATGACAGCCCTACAAGTACTTGAGGATAACTAGCATGACGCTTTGGGATGTTTCTCTTCCAGGCTTTAGCTAGTTCTGTGCTCAACTACCCTCCCCATCCTTGTTATCTCCTAGGTGTACCTCAGCTGACTAATGGCTTTTCTGAAATGTAGTCCCTAGAAGTAATGCAAAGGGTAAGGAACCAGTAGAGAAACAGATATGAAAGCTACTAGGAAGAGGTGATAGTTGAGAGCAGAGTTACAAAAATCTTATAAATTATCCTATGATGCTCTCAGAGACCAGGAAAGTGCTAGGCATATAGTAAGTGTTCTACATTTGGGTGGATTGGTTGTCCAGCTGCTGCTCCAAGGAAGATGTTTTCACAGAGGTGGTTTAAAGGGACCTATGCAAAAGAATCCTTTAGTGAAAATTAGGTTGATTTGGGGCCAGTCAAAGTAGTCTAAATCCATTGCCCGGAGGCTAGGAGATTTGAACTGGTCTAGAACCTTAAGTCCATTCTTTCCTTTCCCACCCTCTTCCCCCTTGCCCAAAACAGACTTAGAATAGCCCTAACTGAAGGCTCAGTATGTGAGTGAATTAATGTATGTAAGGAATGGGAAGTCAGGGGAGAACAAACGGGATAAAGGATAAGAGGGCTGTGAATATCCACTGTCACGCTTTTGAGGGGGCAGGTTTAACCTCATTAGCCCTCCTACACAAGCCTACACAATACAGTTTTAATGACTTAGCACGTTGTGCCCTTGTGTCACTTCTGGTTTAACAGGTGAATTTAGACTTTAAGAATGCTCTCATGTGGAAGGAGCAAAAGAAAAAATTATTTTGATCTCCTTAGACATAAGAGCTTTATTGTATTATTTAATGTGAAATCTATCATGGTGAAATCCTTTTAAAGTATAGCATTTCTTTATTAAAAGTTACATTTTCATTATGAAGGTGGTTTTACATTAACTGTAGTTACACTGTAGTAGTATGTAAGCAACACTAGGTGTCAGGAGAGAACCAGATTGTTTAAATAGGTTATTTTTATTCAACAATTTAGAAATATTAACATAGATTTTTAATAGACTGTCAAAAGTTTAAAGACCATTTAATAGTATAATTGTTATGAAAGTTACTTTAGTACTAATTGGTTGCATAAAATATAATAAGAATAACACTGGAGGGGAATAATGGTACTTACCTGTAATTCTAGATATAAGGCTGGAGGATCTCTTGACCTCTAGAGTTCTGAGCTGCAGCAGTCTGGGACAATTTTATGTCTGCACTAATTTCGGGAATCAATATGGTAAGCCTTAGAAGCCAGGGGCCACTAGGTTGCCCATGGAGAGATAAACTGGCCCAGGTTGCAAACAGAACAGGTTAAAGCATCGGCGTCAATCACTGGTGGGGTCAGACCCACACGTAGCTCCTGTACTTTAGGTGAGATAGGGAGACTTAGTCTTAAAAAAAATAAATAAGAATAAGAGTGGATATGTGTTCTCTAAGTTGTAAAGGCCAGAAGAACTTGATGCAGATGTCCTGTGTCTCCTACCTTAATAGCTAAGATTAGAAGCATTTCTTCTTGGGTGGAATGAGTTCTTGTTTCAATGGTATTTTATTTTTTTCCAATTACAGGTAAAGATAATTTTTAACATTCATTTAAAAATTTTGATTTCTAAGTTTTCTCCTTTCCTCCCTTTCTTCCCCCCTCCCTGAAATGGTAAGCAATTTGATATGGGCTATATATGTTCAATCATGTAAAACATATTTCCATGTTAAAAACTAACCTTTTCTAGGCTATGGTCTGCCTTCCACCAATGTTTGCCCTTTCTCACTGAATGCTGGTGAAGGAGAAAGATGTCAATAAAATGACAAACCTCCTCACCTCTAGTGAACACAAACTAAGGGGAATATCAAACTATTTGGTTGTTGCAGACCAGCACAGATATTAATGGGTGTTGGTCTGAACTACTTTGAATATACAGACAGGTTTTCACTGAGGTCTGACTTGGGTTCTAGAGTATCCCAGTGAGTGGTAGAAATGGGAATTCTTATCCAATCAAGTACCTGAACATCTCCAGCTGCATTCAAAGAGGTAAAGGAGAGGAAGGAGTATATTTCAGGCATTCCAGTACAAAAGTCTAGAGATGGGAGAAGTGTCCTATTTGAGGAGTGCAAGACAGTCAGTTTGGTCAAACTACAGAGTGTGAAAAATGTACTAACATTATAAAAGTAGGTTGGAGTTAAAGAAAGGAGTATATATATTTGCTCAGAATATGACAGTTGAAAGGATGGTAACAGTTTATTAAAGTAGGGTGGACAACTAACCAATGAGTATATCTTTGTTGGACACCTATTTGTTGAGAGAAGAAACATTCTATTTATATTTATGTTTTAACTTTAAATTTTTAAAATTTTGGTTTGGTTTTTATTGGTTGGTTGGTTTTTATTGATATCTTTTTATATCTTAATTCCCCAGTATACTCCTATCCAGACAGTGGTCTTTACAGTAAAGAATAATCAAGAAATAAAAAGCAGTACATCAGAATTAACCCACAAATCATATATGACTGACAGCACCTATAATATTCCACAGCCTCTTGTTGTTGTTCGTCCTTCATTCTCCAAGAGGACCATGACATCAGGAAGATGATACCATGACTTTAAAATAAATTGTATTTAAGTGAAAGAAGGGCTGTGCAAAGTTACCAGACTCTCTCTTTCCTCTGGAGCCATCTGGGCCCGGTGGCAAGATATAGATCAGAATGATTGGAGATGGTCCTGGATCCCCTTCTTCTACAATGAGAAGGAGGTACATTGTCATACCTCAAGGAGAAGAATGATGTGTTGAAATCCCAAGTCAAATGATAAGGTCCATTTTTTCTTCTATCACACATTTAAAATGTTTTTAGATGAAGTATAAATTTTGTCAAACTTTGGTTTTCTGTTAAAATCCAAGAGATAGTGTTAGATACAATAATTGGTCGTCCCAGCCATCCTTTAATCTTAGTACTGAGTTTCTTGATCATTAAGTATGTATGAATTTCTCCCTCCCTGTCTAGGTTATTATGTTGTTTTGTTTTGTTTTGTTTTTCCCTGAGGCACTCGGGGTTAAGTGACTTACCCAGGGTCACACAGCTGGTGAATATCATATCTGAAGTCAGATTTGAACTCAGGTCCTCCTGATTCCAGGGCAGGGGCTCTATCCACTCACTGTGCCACCTAGCTGCCCCTAGGTTATTATGTTCATTCATAAAACTAATCTGTAGTCAGAATCAATAGAACTAATTATCTTTAATATTTTAAAAATCGATTTCCACAAAAGATCATGCCATCATTTTAATATCTTTTGATTCAGAGAAGAATTCAACATAAAGCTAATTCATTTTGGGCCCCATTTGATTCTGAAGAATCATTGCCCATAAGCAAGCCTTTCTCTAGCTTCCATTTATTAGTTGCAAAAAAAATAGTGTAATCCTTCTTTCATGTTAAAATATTTGACAACTATCATGTTCTCCCCACTTTTATTTTTTTTTCTGCTCTAGCAGAATTCCAGTTTCTTAAATCATTCTTTATATACTATAGTTCATAGTCCTCTTACTTTTTTTTTCCAGGTGTGGGACAATATTACTCTTTAGCATGAAGAATTATGACATATTGGTAACTTTTAAGGAGAATTGAGAGCCTTGTGCCTGGCCTGTAAGTTACAAATGTGTATTCCATTCGAATCACAGAATGCCTGGCAAAACCTGTTCTATACTAGTATGACATGGCACACCCTTTGAGAAACTCTCTTCTAGAACTTTCACCACCTTGCTCACTCTCATCTGGGCATATTACAGTTTGTCAATCTCCCTTTTAAAAGTGGTACCCAGAACTGAATAGAGTACTTGAAATGTGGTTTAACTAGGTTGGAGGACTAGTAACTATAACATACAACTATTACTTCCCTTTACCTGGGCACTGTATTTCTATGAATGTTTCTTAGGATTGAATTATCTTTTTTTTTTCCTCCTAACTATATCACTTTATTAACTCATCATGGGGAGATTATAGTGAATGAAAATTTCTAAGACATAAATGTTTTAGTAAAGGCAATTTTGTACATATGCAATTGAATTTTTTAACCCAAATGCAAGACTTTGCTTATCCCTATACATTTCCCCTTGTGGTTTTTCAATGCATCATTTTATCTTGTTGAGATCTTTCTGAATTCTCATTTTGTCATTTAAAATGTTAGCTATACCTCCCTGCTTTTTGGTTTGACTATGACACTTCCCCATTCTCAAAAACCTACAATGGTTCACTATGATGTATAGGATAAAATATAATGTTATACTTAGAGAATCTTAGAGAATCAACTAAAAAACTACTTGAAATAATGAACAACTTTAGCAAAGTTGTAGGATATAAAATAAACCCACATAAATCATCAGCATTTCTATGTATCATCAACAAAGTCCAGTAACAGGAGATAGAAAGAGAAATTCCATTTAAAGTAACTATAGACAATGTAAAATATTTGGGATTCTACCTGCTAAGACAAGCCCAGGAACTATATGAACACAATTACAAAACACTTTTCACACAAATAAAGTCAGATCTAAACAACTGGAAAAATATCAATTGCTCATGGATAGGCTGAGCTAATATAATAAAAATGACAATTCTACATAAATTAATTTACTTATTCAGTGCCATACCAATCAAACTACCAAAAATTATTTTATAAGGATAGAAAAAATAAAATTCATCTGGAAGAACAAAAGATCAAGAATATCAAGGGAATTAATGAAAAAAATGCAAAGCAAGGTGGCTTAGTCATACCAGATCTAAAACTATATTATAAAGCAGCAATCATCAAAACTATTTGGTACCAGCTAAGAAATAGAGTAGTAGATTGGTGGAATAAATTAGGGACACTAGACACAGTAGTAAATGACTATAGTAATCTACTGTTTGATAAATTCAGAGACTCCAGCTTCTGAGATAAGAACTTACTATTTAACAAAAACTACTGGGAAAACTGGAAAATAGTATGGCAAAACTCAGGATAGACCAACATCTCACACTGTCTACCAACATGTGTTCTAAATGGGTGCATGATATAGACATAAAGGCTGATACTGTAAGCAAATTAGGAGAGCAAGAAATACTTTACCTGTCAGATCTAGGGAGAAGGGAAGAATTTATGACCAAACAAAAAAGAGAGTGCATTACGAAATGCAAAGTGGATAATTTTGGTTACATTAAATTAAGAAGTTTTTGTGCAAACAAAACCAATGCAACCAAGATTAGAAGAAAAGCAGAAGTAGGAGAAACAATTTTTACAGTAAGTGTTTCTGATAAAGGCCTTAAGTCTCAAGTATCTAGAGAACTAAATCAAATTTATAAAAACACAAGTCATTTGTCAGTTAAAAATAATCAAAGGTTATGAATAGACATTTTTAGAAAAAGAAATTAAACTATCTATAGTCATATGAAAAATGCTCTAAACCACTATTGATTAGAGAAATTCAAATTAAAACAATTCTGAGGTACCACCTCACACCTATTGGATTGGCTAATAATCTCTTGATTTGTATTTTTCAATGTTTACAACATGACAAATGTGAAAATATGTTTAACATAATTGCACATGTATAACATATCAGATTGTTTGCCATCTTGGGGAGGGGCTAGGGAAGAAAGGGAGGGAAAAATTTGGAACTCAAAATCTTATAAAAAATGAATGTTGAGGGAAAAGGACCTGCATGTACAAAAATATTTATAGCAGCTCTTTTTATGGTGGCAAATAGTTGGAAATTGAGGAGATATTTATTAAATGACTAAGCAAGTTGTGGCATGTGAATGTAATGAAATACTATTGTGCTATGAGGAATGAGCAGGCAGATTTCAGAAAAACCTGGAAAGACTTGCTTGAACTGATGCTGAGTGAGCAGAACCGGGAGAACATTGTACACAATAACAGCAACATTGTGAGATGATCAATTTTGATAGACTTAGCTCTTCTCAGCAATACAATGATCTTAGACAATTCTAAAAGACTTATGATGGAAAATGCTGTCCACATCTAGAGAAAGAACTGTGGGGTCTGAATGTGAATTGAAGAATACTATTTTCACTTTTTTTTGCTTTTTCTTTTTCATGGTTTTTCCCTTTTCTTCTGCTTCTTTCACAACATGACTAATGTGAAAATATGTTTAATATAATTGTACATGCATAGCTTATATCATATTGCTTGCCCTCTTGGGAAGGGGGGAGGGAAGAGGAAAAGGGAGAGAAAAAATTTGGAACTCAAAATCTTATAAAAGTGAATGTTGAAAACTATCTTTACCTGTAAATGTAAAAAATAAAATACTATTTACACAAAAAAGACTCCACCCAGGTGCCTTCCCTGACCTAATTCTCCCAAGTGAAAAGGTTCCCTTCTTCCTCTATTTTTTTTTCTGAATATACATTCATACATTCTTACATACATACAATAGGGTATGATGGGGACAAAGCATTAATGAAGATGTTCATGAATATAGGTTTGTAAAGGAGAACTCTTTGGCATGCCAGTGGAGACCTACCTGTATAAGCACAATATGAATTAAGAATGGGACATGGTAGCCATAAAAGTTAATGCAATTTTAGGTTGTACAAATCAAATGGTAATGTCCAGAATCATGGAGGCAATAGTTCTGTTCTAGTTTGTTCAGACTATTTCTGGGTTCTTTTACTGAATTCTGTTTGTCATATTTTAGGAATGATAGGAAACAACAACAACTACCTGGAACTTTTCCAAAGAAGGAAAAAAAAACCACAATGCTAAGAGTTCTAGAAACCATGTGGTTTAAGGATCATTTAAAGGACCTGGGGATGTTTAACCTATAGAATAAGAGACTTAGGGGTAAAATGAAAACTATTTTCAAGTACAGTATAAGAGGGACCACACTTGTTTTCCCTGAAACCAGAAGAGAGAATCAGGAACAATAAGTAGAAATTGCAAAAAAAAAAAAAGCCAATTTTTGGCTCAACATAAGGAAAATTCCTAACAATTTCAGTAGTCTCAAACTGGAATTGGATGCCTCAGGAAATAGTTGATTCTCTCTCATTGGAGCATTTCGAGCCAAGACTAGAAGACCACTTGCCAGGGATAGTTTGGAAGGGGGTCCTGTTCAAATATCGATTAAAATAGGAAGTCTTCGAGGTCACTTCCCATTCTGAGATCCTATGATTCTATGACCATTCATTCACCAACATTTTTTGGATATGGTTGTTCAGCCAGCTATGAACTTATATAATTGTGTATTCCAACAAAGTAAGATTTCTTTATATTTTCCCAATGATATGATGAGAGATTTTTGTCACATTGAAATAAAGGTACAATTGTTTGCCAGGATTATTTCTGGGAATGCACTCTGTGAAATGCAAATAATGGTTCCATGAGATAACGAAAGGACTACCACTTTTCCCAATTCAGCAGATAAGACCCCTGATGCAAGGAAAGCTGTTTAAAGCCAAGAGCTTCTTTCTCTTTTCCAACCATCTAGCAATTGCCCTAGGACCTAGGACCTAGGACCTAGGTTTAAAGGACAAAGAGTCAGTAACTATGAAGGGGTACTCAGCTGAGATAAGAGCTATCCTCTCTTTTCCATCTTTTCTTCTTTCACCTTCCTCATATCTACTTTGTGATTTTACTTTTCATCCATCTTTTCTCAGAGAGGTAATTCTGGCTTAGGCTGATGTTCCTATTCTCAAAAGGCCCGTGGCCTTGGCAATAGAACTTTGCATTTTGGGGGTTCCTTCAATATATTTTATTTTATTAATTAATTTATTAATTTTTAGTTTTCAACATTCACTTTCGTAAGATTTTGAGTTCCAAATTTTCTCCCCATCCTCCCCCTTCTCCCACCCCAAGACAGAGTGCAATCTGATATAGGCTCTACATATACATCTATATTAAGCATATGTTATTTAACATTAAAGATTAGTCATTTTGTAACAAAGGATCAGGACCAATGGGAGGAACCACGAGAAAGAAGAAATGAAACAAAACAATAACAACAAAAGAAAGCAAATAGTATGCTTGAATCTGCATTTAGACTCTATAGTTCTTTCTCTGGACATGGACATTTTCTATCATGAGTCTTTTGGAGTTGTATCAGATCCTTGCATTGCTGAGAACAGCCAAGTCTATGAAAGTTAGTCATCGAACAATGTGACTGTTACTGTGCACAAAGTTCTCCTGGTTCTGCTCACTGCACTCAGCATCAGTTCATATAAGTCTTTCCAGATTTTTCTGAAGTCTGCCTGCTCATCATTTTTTATAGCACAATAGTATTCCATTATATTCATATACCACAACTTGTTCAGGCATTCCTAAATTGATGGACATCCCCTTAATTTCCAATTTTTGGCTACCACAAAAAGAGAGGCTGTAAATATCTTTGTACATGTGGGTCTTTTTCCCATTTTTATGATCTCTTTGGGATACAGACCAAGAAGTAGTATTACTGGGTCAAAGGGTATGCACAGTTTTAAAGCACTTTGGTCATAGTTCCAAATTGCTCTCCAAAATGGTTGGATAAGTTCACAGTTCCACCAACAATGCATTAGTGTTCCAATTTTCCCACATCTTCTCCAACATTATCATTTTTCTGTTTTGTCATGTTAGCCAATCTGATAGGTATGATGTGGTACCTTGAAGTTGTTCTGATTTGCATTTCTCTAATCAATAGTGATTTAGAGCATCTTCTTCATCTGAAAACTGCCTGTTCATATCCTTTGACCATTTATCAATTGGAGAATGATTTGTATTCTTATAAATTTGACTCAGTTCTCTATATATTTTAGAAATGAGGCCTTTATCAGAGACAGGGGCTGTAAAAATTATTTCTTCTATTTCTGCTTTCCTTCTAATCTTGGTTGCGTTGAATTTGTTTATGCAAAATCTTTTAAATTTAATGTAATTAAAATCATCCATTTTGCATTTCATAATGTTCTTATCTGTTGTTTGGTCATAAATTCTTCCCTTCTCCATAGATCTGACAGATAAACTATTCCTTGCTCGCCTAGTTTGCTTGTGGTATCAGCCTTTTTATCTAAATCATGCATGCATTTAGACTGCATGTTGGTATATAGTGTGAGATGTTGATATGTACCGAGTTTCTGCCATATTATTTTCCAGTTTTCCCAGCAGTTTTTGTGGGATCTCTTATCCCAGAGGCTGGAGTTCTTGGATTTATCAAACAGTAGATTACTATAGTCATTGACTATTGTGTCTTGCATACCTAACCCATAACACTGATCCACCACTCTATTTCTTAGCCAATACCAAGTAGTTTTGATGATTGCTGCTTTATAATACAATTGAAGATCTGGTACAGGTAGGTCACCTTCCCTTGTATTTCTTTTCATTAATTCCCTTGATATTCTGGACCTTCCATCAATGTATTTTAAGCCTTAAAGTGTACCTTGGCCAAGTAAATTAGTCTACAACACTTTCTTAGTCTACCAGTCAAATAATGTTTTTAGAAAAGTAAGTGAAGTAAATTTGCCATGATTTGTTTATAGTCAGCTCATGCTGATTATGTGGTAGAACATTTCTATTTATACCCTAGTATACAAAAATTTCCTCTGATGCTCTAAAAAAAATAGCAAAGAAGAATTTTACAATTCCAAGGGGGACAGTGTTGTGTTCTTTCTAGTTTCTGATAATGTCATACATCAGTGTTTTTAAAAAAATGTAAATAGTATCCTAAAGCAGTTCATAACACATTGACTGCCATTTTTATTTTAGTTAATGGAAGTCGTTCCAGCATATGGGCATTTTTAACTTTTGCTGTTTTAAATGTGATTGCTCTGAGCCAAATTACATGCCTCTGAAAAATAGTTATTTTGTTAAAAAAAATTAGGACTATATCACATAAGTCTTATTTCATATGTAAAAAATTATCAATCAAATAAATGTTATTATTCTAAAATTATATTATATTTGACCTCTAGATACTGGCATAAAAACAACTAGCTGAAACAGCATCCATCTAAACTCTTTAAATGGCAGTATCACAATTCCCAATATGGGAACTCCCTTTGCTCCCAACATATAAATTTCAGCCCCTCTATAACTTAGTAGATAGATCCTCAAGAGGTTATCTGAGGCACCAAAGGTTAAATGACTTACTTTGCTGTTAGGAAGAATGAGTAGTGGGATTTGAACTCAAGTTTTCTTTACTTTAATGAAGTCAAGAACTCTTCCCCTCTTCCCCCACATTGATTGTAGTATGTCAAAATAGTGGTTTAGAAAAAGAGTAATGATATACCATTTTCTTGCCATGTATTTTATATTTTCAGTGTAATAATTTCATTTTCAGAAAGGACACTATATAAATAAGAAATGAATCAGTGATATGTAAATAGTGCAGTTAAAATATCATGTTTAAGTTTCTATGTTGAATATAAAAAAATCATTAAAAATAATGTCAAAAATGAGTGGATTCTTTTTCAGTAACATTTAAAGTCTTGCTGAATGCAATTTGCTTGATACTTTCACTGTTTTTCCCCCTCAAAGGCAAATATTTTTATTTAAATTCAGCCATGTCAATTATGTTATAAAAATGACTAAAGTAATTCAATGCAAATATATTATGATAATATAATCTTAGGTTTTATCATTTCTAATTAGGACAACTGGAATCCTGGGAACCTTATTAGTTTACTGAATTGTGTCATTTTTACATTTTTGAACCTAGGAGATGGCTATTAATTCTGATTGGTCAATTTCCCTTTTCTCTGTAGAATTTAAATGAATGCCATCTAAACTCTGTCTTGTATTTTATAATGGAAATACAAGCTTTTTGCTAATTCCAATTCTGAAACATTGCGTGATCTAGAACATTCCATTTAAATTTCTTTGGGTCAAACTTTTTCAACATACAACAAAAAATCTTAGAAGTCTACTAGAAGAGACCTTAGAGGTCACCCGTTCCAAACTCAAACTCATGGGTGAATTCCCTCTACAAGATCCTAAAAAAGTAGTCATCCAGCCTTTGCTTAAATATTTCTAGTGACAGGATCAAGAAACAGTTCATTCTATTTTCATGGTACTTTAATTTTTAAATTGTTCTTCATCATAAATTAAAATGAAATTTCTTGTAACTGCCACCAATTGCTCTAGTTCTGTCTTCTGGAGACAAGAATCAATCAATCAACATTTATTACATATCTACTATGTGCTAGGAAGTGCACTAAATGTTGTTAATACAAAAAGAGACAAAATACTGTCCTTGCCGTCAAGGAGTTTACAATCTAATATAAGTCTAGAAACATATCTTTCCCCCATTTCCATAAGATAACAAAGGTAATATTTGCAATATAGATTTACATAATGATCTTCCTGCAGGTCTTTCTACCTGTGGGGACACTAGGCTTTTCCATCGTTCTGTAAACTCCCTGAGGCCCCTTTCAATTTTTATATTATGGAGGACATTAGGATCATAGATGAAGGCACCTTAAATATCAGTGTGGGACAGTAGAAAGTGCATTGGATTTGTAGTGATAGGACCTGAGTTCAAATTCTTGTTCCACTTCTTCCAACCTCTGTGATCATGAGCAAATCAATTTATCTCTCTGGGCTTCAGTTTTCCCAATTGTAAAATGAGAAAGGACTAGATAACCTTTTAACTTTCCTTCTTTATTTTCTTCAACCCCATCAGTTTACAGGTGAAGGAACTGGTTTTGATAATGTCTTGTTAATAACCACAGTGATGGGTTTATAAAGGATGGGCATTATATGAAATATATGAAGGGAGAGGGACAAAAAGGAGAGAATCCTCCTGCCTGAGATCAAATAGCATTGGCTTTGATGATGAGTAGCCCTTATTTCATGATGTTTCAATGCCAATTGATAGCTGTGGTTTGGGTTCAGTTCAAACAAAAGGGAGTGTGTTCAGTAAAAGTGAAGCATGGACCCAAAGGGCAGCCAGAAGAGAAACATTTTCTTTCTATACTATTCAATGAATTCTGGTGGCCTATTACTTCCAGGATCAAACATAAAATCCTCCCTTCAACTTTTAAAGCCATTCCTAACCTAACCTGGCGCTTTTTACCTTTATAGTCTTCTTAACCCATACTCCTTCCTCCACATTGTACAATCCAGTGACACAGGCTTCCTTGTTTATCTCAGACACTCCATTTCCCGACTTGGAGAGTTTTCTCTGGCTTTTTCCATGTCTGGAACTCTCTCCTGTATCATCTTGATCTCTTAGCTTCTCTGCCTTCCTTCAAAACTTAGCTAAAGTTTCACTTTCTGCAAAAAAAAAAAAAATCTTTCCCAGTCCTCCCTAATCTTAATGCCTTTCTTCTGAGGCCACTTTTAATTTGTCCTCTATATATTTTGTTTGCACATAGTTGTTCAAATGCTATTTCTCCCCATTAGATTAACAGCTCCCTGAAAGCAGGGGCAGTTTTCCCCCCTTTCTTTGCATCCCTAGTGCTCAACAAAATGCCTGGCACATAGTAGACCTTTAATAATTGATAGTTGATTGACTACTGTTCGCCATTGGACACTTTCAAGTTAGGAGACCTTCATTTACATTGTTACTTTCTCTGCACTGGGCTAAAAACTTATATCAGAGACTATGGCAGCTTAAAAATTAAAGTACGAGTGATTAAAAAGTCTTTAGAACATACAAAAAAGTCATCCTCAAAGTATGGCAAGTCAACTGGAAACAATGAATATAGCCTATGCCATATCCAGGGTAGCTAGACCCCTGGGATAGATCACTGGGCCTGGAGTCAGGAAGACCTGAGTTCAAACTTAATTCGGACACTCACTAGCTGTGTGACCCTGGGCAAGTCACTTAATCTTATATACCTCAATTTCCTCAAGTGTAAAATGGAGTTAATAATATCAGCTAACCTCTAGGCCGATTGTGAGGATCAACTGAGAAAATATTTGTAAAGTGCTTAGCACAACATCTGGCACATAGTTGGGGCTTAATAAATACTTGTTACCTTCCTTCTTTTCTTCCTATGTGACAACCAGATTCTGTTGTGTTGGATTTCCTTCTTACATGATTAATTTCAGAAAAATGAAAGGGAGTAGGGAAGCTAATGCCTAAATGCTGTTTCTTCCATTTCTATATTTAAAAATAAAATTTGTGGTAGAGTTCTAATAGATAGAATAGTTAAGAAATTCCTAATAATTGGAAGTGGTTATATAGAATAAGGGTTTATCTTTCAATATTTCTTGATGTACAATATCAGAATGAGAGAAATATGGCTGCTAGGTTAAGCACATCATGGAAATGATGTTCTAGTACAGCTTTGAATAGATCAGTGATATTAAGACACCTGATTTTTATTTTTCAAATGAATCCTTCTATGTTCTTTGCTTAATGATATATCCAATATTCAAAATCTGTATCCTGGAAAAGTGGCACAGTCAGATAGGGGGTACAGTGCATAGAGTGATGGGCCTAGAGTTAGGAAGACCCATCTTCCTGAGTTCAAATTTAGCCTGTACAATCCTGGGCAAGTCACTTAACTATGTTTCCCTTAGTTTCCTCATCTATAAAATGAGCTAGAGAAGAAAACTACCCCAGTATCTTTGCAGAGAAAACCCCATATGGGGTCATGAAGAGTCAGACATGACTGAAAACAACTTAGCAACAACAAACAACAAAAACATTATTTTCAATATTCATAGGAATCCTGGCTATTTCACAATCAACTTTCTCTTAGGCTGCTTTTAATTATTTCAAACCATTGCTTCCCTGGCTGATGCCAATCTGCACAAATTGCAAAAGATTACCAGAAATAAACATTTGGGATATCCACTTTGCATGATTAAGCATTCAATAGGATACGCCTTTGATGCCCCCCTCCAATCTTCATTTATTTGCTTAATATTAAAATGCTCTCAGATGTCCATAAGCCATCTGTCTTTTCCTTCAGACTCATTGAACCTGCTGTATTAAGTAGCTGCTTAAAGTGCCATTTCACTTGATACCACTAAGTATGGCAATGTGCTCGTGTTGTAAAGCTGGGTTGGAAAGCCTGTGTTATTTCTCAAAATTTCTGATCATGCTATTTGCTATTACTTTGTTGGATTAGTATACCACAGGTGCAATTACATGGTATCTGTGCAACCTCATTTCAATATTTAACATCTAAATGGTACATTTAATGGTCTTGGTTAGCATCAAAATGATTTGGGCTTTTTTATTTTGACTCTTCTCCCTGCCCCCCTCCACTTTTTTTTTCTGTTTATTAACCTGAATTTGAGCATATATGAAGTATGTCAAAGAAAAAGCTGAGCTTGACTTTACATAGAGCATAGTCCAACCTGACTGTTTCTAGATGACTTTCCTCCATGGTCTGAGGACTGCTATTTGTTATTCCTTTTTAAAAATTTTTTTCAATTAATAAGCATTTGTTTTCTTTCCTTCCATTAAAAAAAAGAAGAACAAAATGCTTGAAACAAATGTGTATAATTAAAGAAAACAAATTCCCACACTGGCACTGGCCATGTCAAAAATGTATGTATTATTCTGCATATTGAGTCTATTATCTCTCTGTTAGAGAGTGAGTAGCATGCTTCTCTATCAGTCCTATGGAATCATGGTTGATCATTACACTGATCAGAGTTCTTATGTCATTCATAGTTAGGAAGAGGAAGGAGGACAATAGAAGTCAAGAAAAATGATGATTGAGGAAAAGAGATTATTGGTAACCTTTGAAAATCAGGTCAAATGAACTAACACTTATTAAGTACCCGCCATGTGCCAGGCACTATGCTAAACATTGGGGATAAAAAGAAAGGCAGAAGACAGGCATTGCTCTCAAGGAGCTCATATCCTAATGAAGGAGACAGCATACAAACAATGATGTACACATGAGACAAATTGGAAACAATCTCAGAAGAAAGGCACTAGCATTAAGAAAAGAGTAGTAATAAGTGACTGATGGGGTCAAAAGCCAGATTACAGGGGATTAAAAGGTTAGTGGGAGGTGTGATGTATAAAAAATTCAAGAGATGTAGTCTCTGGGTAATTGATCATTTTATTAATTATGTTAGTGGATAATTAATAAAAGGGGTCAATGCCAAAGATCCCTCATGGAACCCACTCAATATATTATATGCCCTTGGAAGAATGGGTGTTCCTGAGGGTGGGAATCAACTCTGATTAGTTAATAACTAATGAGAGAATGAATATAATAATGAGAGGTAGACTTATTCTAGTGAAGGGCTGAGGAACATGACTCTGATCACTCCATCTTGGACTGAGACTTTTCTCTTATTCAGACTACAACTGCCTAGGTCAATCTAGACCAAAAAGGATCCACCTCTACTCAGACCTGGCTGACTAAAATACAATGGGCGGTAATCCACCAGTTCATCTAAACTAAAATTTCTTTAATTTTGATCAGATCTAAGTTTTCCATCTCATTATCAGCCCTGCACTTCAAAGGCCACCTGAATAACTTACAGGGGCTGATTTCTGAATGAGGAAGTAGAAAAGAGGAAAAACTTTAGTCCTAATTCAATAATTGGTTATTATTAACCAATAAGAGAGAGAAATAATCATTTCTTTCAGAGGTGAGGAAATGGCGATAGCAATCACATTTGTTTTTCATTTTCTGTGCAAATGAGAAGAGATAATGAGCAATAACTTTAGGGGATGGCTGGGTCAAATGAAAGTTTTTTGAAGGATGGAAGAGATCTGGGCATGTCGGTAAACAATAAGGAAGGAGCCAGTAGATAAAGAGAAATGGAAGATCAGAGAGAGGGAGGACAAAGAGGTAAGCTTCTGGAAGAGACAGGATGGGGGTGAGATCAAAAGTATGCATAGAGGAATTGACATTGGCAAGAAAGGTCACCCTTTTCTCAAACCCTGGCATAAAGAAGGAGAGGCTGTCCTATGTATGTGGTTGATGCTTAGGGGATTTTAGGCATAGAATTAGGAAGAAGATAGAGGTCATGAAGTATGGCGTTGGTCTTTTTGTTTGTTTGCAAAGTATGAGACATAGTTCTCTGATGAGAGGGAGGGAAGAGGGAGCCTATAAATGGCTTGTGCAGAGAAGAAAAAGTTTGGAAAAGGTAAATAGGGAGTACAAAAGGGAGTAGAGTACAATGGATGAAAAAGATAGTTATGTAGATATAACGGTGAAGGCCCTGTTGAGAAAAGATAACTTAAATTTGTAATGGAGCCACTTTATAATGAATTGTGTGATTCCTTCTAGTGACCATCAACATCTCATGAGTAATAAGGAGGCAAATTATGGGGGATAATTCAGAACTGGGGATTGGAAGTGGATAAATAGAGAAACGACAAGGGGGCAATGGATTCAAAGGTAAGGACAGGATAAAGTTAAACTGGTTAATTATATAGTGAAACAGGTGAATGGAATAAAGTGAGGGCAGAGTAGGTGAGTTAAGATTGGGAAATTAGAGATGAGGAAAGTTACTAGAGGTTCTGCTTTGCCTCAGTTGCAGGAAGGGGCCCAAAGGGGAGTAGAAGCTTCCTCTTCAAGCTCTATAAGTGTAGAGAAGGAGGAATGTGCTTATTTGAAAAATGTGTGTCTAAATTTTTGTTGTTGTTTTTGTTTCCATTCTAATTAATATGTTTGCAGTTTCTCTATGCTATTCTTAGCTCAGGTTCCGGGTAATATGATAAAAATGGAATGTCTAGAATCAAGTTGAATTTAGAGGTTTCTAGTTTCACAATGGGGTAGGGGTTCAAATAATATTGGGTACATTTAGAAAATCCCCTACACCCCAGTATAACACATGGCCCACAACTTCATTTCTGAGTTTATGCGCACTAGGTTTTCAATCTTGGGAGGGCTTCTCATATATAACTGTTCAGCTTATTTACTCTCACCAATGACCCTGCCAGATCATATCAGAATAAAACACATGAAATCAGACTGAAAAGAGGGCATTTAATCAAAACAGCATAGTAAAGTAAATCAAAAATATTTAATTAAGTTGCAATGCATTTAGTACCCATGTCAAATGGCCGCTCTCTCCAGTTTCTCCCAGGAACATAAGTCTGCTTTTTATTTATTTCTCCTCCTATCCCTAACCTAGCAAAGCAGGACAGAGTCAGTCAAAATGAGAGCAGCGGTATTAGAGAGCAGCATTGCCAGAAGTCTCTGCTGAGCATTTGCGGTACCATCGTGGTGGCTCTCTGCACAGTCTACCAAACTCTTTGTCGGTACTTTTATTCTCAACCACTTCTCCAATTGAAGGGGGGGTTGAGATGCTCTTAGATGCACAGAGGCACCCCAAGATTGTGAGAAAAAGCCCAAGTTACGGCGCGGATCTGCCTGAATGAATTCAACTCAGATCTTCTTCCAGCCAGAGAAAAAGTTTATTAAAGATAAGCATACAGGCCAGACTCCAAAGGAACCTAAACATCAGTGATCTAAATAGGGTTCAAGGTGGTCAGGTGACGCTCGCAAGGACGAGCATCTTGAGGCAGTCTAGAAAGCTCAGCGTCTGAGTGGGGGCTGGGGCTAAGGTGGTCAGGCCAGGTGACGCCCGTTACGGGCAGGCACGGGATCTCATCCTCTAGGGGCATGAGAAATGCCCAGCCACTGAGTGGGGGAAAGATGAGTCTTTAGTACAGACTGATTGGGGAGGAGCCAAGCAGCTTGGAGTGATGGGAGGAGGGGTCCAAGGAGTGGCCAAGCAGTTTGGGGTGAAGGGAGGAGGGGTCTAGGGAGATCTGGATGGGGGTGGCCAGCAAGCTGGGGAGAATGGAACACTGGCGCCTAGCTAGGATTAAGGATGGGAATGGCCAGGAAGGCAAAACAATGGGAAAGCCAGTTGATGGGGGAGGTGGACCATTTGGAAAAGGGTCCAGGTGGGATTTCCGTTTGGAATGTCTGAGGGATTTGAACAGACAATGAGAATAGGTAATGAAGAGAGCTGAAAGGGGGGGAAGTTTGCTTTCAAAGGGAAATAAGGCAGTTTCTAAAACTTCAAGGGTTTTCTGGGACCGGTAAGCAAAACTGAAGCCAGGTTCTTTTTGTCAAAGAGAGATAAGTGAGTCTACAAGGAATCCAAAAGTTTTAAGGTTTTTCTGGGAATTGTAGGTAAACCTCTTCACAATCATTCTGTGGTTTGCCCCAGGTCCCGGGTCACCTTTTCTCACTGTCACGAGTGCCTCTCTCTCCCTCATCTTCGCAGGGTTCTCTCTTCTAGAGACTCTTCCAGCCTCTATTAATTTTCCTCTGTTAGAGTTGTAATTACATTGGGGTCACACGCACAGATTGGTTCTCTCTAATTGGTCCCCACCTATTTCTAAAGTACAAGTCTGAACGTGCCACTCCCCTGCTCAAGAAACTTCAGTGGCTCTCCATTGTTCCTAGGATAAAATAGAAACTCTGCTGGCATTTAAATCTTTTCACACACGGGCCTCTTTTTTTTTTTTTTTTGGAAAAAGTTTTTATTAACAGGATTTTGTGAGAGATTAAAAATGCAATAACATCAACAAGGAAGAAGAGAGATGGCTGCCCCAGAAGCACAGCCCCATCCCTATTCCTCCTCTCTTTCCCAGGGCTCATCGGTCCCTGTCTTTCTATTCCATTCACATTGAGTCTGCCGGCTCTTCATTAGGCTGAGACCTGGACCCATGATGGGGACTAGAGTGGGAGGGAGGGGAAAGGAGAGGGAGAAGGGGGAGTCTGTCTGATTCAAGTCACTGATGGGTCCTCAGTCCCTGACCCTCACCTCCCAGCTCACTGCCCCAGGGGGATCCACAATGAAGGCTGGAGGGAGCTGGGCCTTGTCCTCTCTGGAGGGTAAAGATCCAGACTGTGGACCTGGGAGTCCTGGAAGGACCTTCAGGAAGAGACTCCTGCTCCTCCTTTGGAACCATGTACATCCCCAACACCTAGCCTAAGCCTAGGGGACTGGCATGTCCTGGTACTGCCAAGGAATACAAGCTAGGCCCTCTGCAGCTACCACTTGCCCTCCTGGTGAGGCTCATGGAATAAAAATGGGGGTGAGAGGAAGGGACAAGGGGACTCCCCAGGGTAAGGATGAGAAATCTGTTACGTGCAACATGGTGAGGGAGAAACCATCAGCACCCTCCAGGGCAAGAGAAGAATATCTGGTTTCCAAATAAGAAGCTCTGGGCATTTCCCCAGGTCTGTGCTTTCCCTAAGGGACAATGGGAGTGAGGGGACCCATGTGTCAGTCAGGGTGCCTGTCCTGTTCACTTTTTCTCTGGAGTAGTGGTAGGGAAAGAATGATCTCATGACCTGACTGATAGATGGAACAGGCCTGCACGGCTCCCTACTCCCACTCATAGGGGATTTTGTCACTTTAGTTCATGCTCCGGAGGGAGATCAGTTGAGCCTCAGACTTCAGTTTTGTGGGGTCCCCCTAATTTCCTTCTAAGTGTTGGATGTCAAAGTGGAGCATGGCAGCCTCTAGCCACGGGCAGCAGTGGGGCCTTTAGCCACTGCCACCTGCCCACTCTGCCCCATGCTGATATGGAACATTTGCCCTGAGGTGCTCTGGAAGCAAGGTTGATGATAGGGGTGAGAGGAGTGTCAGAAAAGGGCCCCAGCCATAGGAGATAAGCCAGCTGTCCTGGGCCTGCATACATCTGGCCTTAGAAGAAGAGGCTGAGCAGAAGGAAAAGGGTCAGAAGGCCTGGGAACAGCACTGGTTGTGGGCCCAGTCTGGCTGATGACGATACTTGGGAATGGCCCTTGCTGGCCCTGATGCAGCATGTGTAGGCCATGGCATGTGGAATATAGTTTTGTTCGTGGACACCATGCAGGAGATGAGCCATGAGGCCCTTGGCAAACAGAGCTACATCTTCACCCCCATGGGTTTCACGGTGTCAGGGTACCGCTGACTGGGCCTGGTAATTGTTAGTCCACAGTGAAAACATTCTCCCTTTCACCAGCCACCACCTTGTAGCCAGGTCCATTTCCATACAGGGTAGAGGTGAAGGGCTTTTTAATCTGTCACTCAACATGGGAGCAAGCCCAAAGATGGAATTCCCCTGGGGGTGTATCCACCAAAGGTGAAGACACGGGAGTGATCTGCTGTATAGCCACAGTCAGGGTGTTCTACAGGGAGGTCAGAGTGCCAGCCTGCCCAATGGTTCAGTCCGTCTCCACCACCTCATGCAAAGCTTGTTTGGCCTCACGGTAGCCGTGATCAATCTTGTCCCCTTCTACCAGCAGGAAAAAGCCCTTGGGGTTCCTTCTCAGGATCTTGATAGCCACCTCCACCATCTTGGTCAGGGATGGGTCTGTCTGGTTGTTTCTGTTGAGTTCATATGTCATATCCATTGGCTCAAAGTGTCCTAGGATGAAGTCCACACGATTCAAGTCCAATTCTAGCATGCGGTTCCAGACATAGTGAGTATTCTTGTTCCGAGGCTTCTTATCCTTCCAGACATTGAGGAGGACCTGCCTGTCCAGCCTTGTCCCTCTTGCCTTCTCATCATCCTCATACTCCACATCAGTTGTGTTCTTAGGAAACATGTATTTCCAGCCTCCGCTCATGATTACTTCAATATCTGAGATGTTGTGGATGAACTGGTGGGCAATGTCCTTGCAGCCCTGGCTCAAGGTCTGGGTGGGTATCTTGTTGTCAGAATGCTAATCCTGATCAGCAGAGTGTGCGTAGGTGTCACTAGGTTTAGTGGTTCACTCGGGTGGTGGTCACAATGCCAACAGATTTGCCAGCATTCTTGGCCTAGCATAAGATGGAGGTGACCTTCCTGCCTCTTGTTATGTTGCACTGTGACAAGATGATGGCAGCCCTCACACCAAGCTTGCCTTCATTGCTCTTCACTCCATAGAGGTAGGTGGTGGCCATCCCAGCACTATCAGGAACCTGGGCATTGGTGTGTATGTCTTGGACAGAGCTACAAAAGGAAACGTGTTCGTTTCAAGCTGGAAGTCTTCTCCAGGCACGTGGTGAAGCCGGCCTTTGAGTATCTGGGCAACGGTCATAGTGGACACCCCCATTCGACCTCCCAGAAACGAGATCACGTTCTTGGCTACATTGGGGTTGAGGTTCTGGAACTCCAGAGCATGCTGGAGGGTCCGCTGTGCCTGGTCCCTCCAATGTTGAGGATTCTTGACTGAATCTAAATTTTACAGAACAAATTCTTAAGGATTCAGTCCAAAGGTTTCACTTAAGGACCTAGAAGGCCATGTATGGCCTTAAGGCCGCAGGTTCCCCACCCTTGCTGGACTATCTTCTCCCCCGACCTTTTCCAAGGTGACTGATTCCTGCCACTAAGTTAAGCAGAAGATTGGGAAGCTGGCTACTCTGCTCTCTCAATGAGAGGGATAACTACAATAGAATTGTGTCTATCTGTTCCCTTAAATATTGTTAGTCTAGGAGAAGTAATTTTTAGGTTTAAGCTATACTCTTGATTGCTTAATGAGGAAGGAGGGTCCCAAGCAGTATATCCAAGGCTGGACATCCTTACCGCCAAGTGCCAATTTCACAGTGAACACACATAGAAATAGCAAATGCACTCATTTATGCAAAGATATAGCAAACAGGAATCAGAGAAAATATACATATGAGACTACATTCTAGACTATGTACACAGAGTGAATGAACTTTCCTTTTTGGAGCAAGGTGAGAGAGAGAGAGAGAGAGAGAGAGAGAGAGAGAGAGAGAG
>NW_020954590.1:8456387-8588548 GCF_900497805.2 Vombatus ursinus | reverse complement strand
AGAGAGAGAGAGAGTGTCCCATATCTCCCAAGGGAAAATTCCTTGAAGAAAACTGGTAATAGGGACAAGACCAAAGGGCCAGCTCCTATACATGTTGACTTCTTCCCAGAATCTTCCTCCCTCTTGAGGTTGAAGGGAGGTTGGACTTGTGTGTCTTCTCTCTTGAAACTTTAAGTTGGAAGATCAGTATGTCTCTTCTTACCAGCTTTCAGCAACTCTGTCCCTCATGAAAGCAGGGAGCATTGAACAATCAATTTCTTCCAGTGAGGAGTGAGGCCCATATCAATGGCCTTTGAGGCTTAGGTTACATATTATACTCACACATACACGTACACATGCATAATACAGAGAGAGACAGAGAGAGCATGCAAAGCTAGACTTACACTCCTTCACCTAACTCCAAGTTAGAGGAGAGCCAGATTGGAAAGAAAAGTTGAGCCTCTCTCCTTTTTCCCTTATGCTTGCTTAGAGGCCGTGGTCCCAAGAAATACCTCCCTTGCCCAGAGCAGAATGTTCCCTGAGGTACCCATTTTTCTTGAATGAAACTTTCTATGAGGTCCCTGATGCATTCTCTTATCTCTAGGAGATCTTGTTTAGAAGGCCCTAGCCTGGAACATCCCCTTTCCATTGGTGGAATTTGATTCCTGTTCCTCACCCTACCCCCAATTACCACTGCCACCCCTACAGGTCCTGCCTTCCAACACTTTCCCCCAGTTCTCTCAAATCTGAATGTAGACTAATCATCCAAAATAGGTTTTCTTTGAAACTAAAGAATTATTTATATGTCTATTTAACATATATAGGTCACCTATGCACTTTGTAGCTTCCTCTGCTCCCCTTTCCATGGCTTTGCCACCAAAAACTGTGGAAGTGGAAGGGGGCTACACAGGAGTTAGGAGTATTTTGAATTTTTGTTTTTTTCATGGGTGGCTATGGCCAGAGAATTCCTCCTCTAGTATATAGCCTATTGGTTATGGGCCTTTCTGTAATTAGCTATAGGTCCTTAGAAAACAGATAAAGTCTAATATTTACCTTATTCTGTATATTTAATGTAAAAGGTTTCTTTTTAAACTTTTCTTTCAATTCAAATAAAGATATTTTACTAATTATCATCTTCATCAATCTCTCTCATTTTATTGTCATTCAGTATGTACAAAGACTTGCATTCAGATTTTAAATAAAAAATATTTGAAGAAAAACAGCACAACCTAAATGCTATTTTATATTTAATCAGCTGTCCTTTTATTTTGATATTCTGACATTTCAGAAAGATTTTTGAAAATTCAGTTTTCAGAGTTTGAAAAGAAAGGTGATATTTATTATCATAAAGAGGGTAGACAACTCTAGATAAATTAAATGACAACTTGAGATAAAACATTTATTCTCTTAGATCCCTTTCAGCTCTAAATCATATACATCATACAGTTGGACTTTTGGACCTTGTGATCTTATTGTCATAGCAATAAGGGTGGTGGAAAACACCAACTTGGTTCCTTGAAACCTTGACTATGAAGGAAACCTGGTGTCAGATGTAGGAGGCCTAGGTTCTGATTCTTCCCAGAATATCGCCTCTCTATCTCTTTTTATCTTTAAAGTGGGGGAAGTTGAACTATATCCCTGCCAGAATTGTTGTGAAGAAAGCTTTGTAACTTTTAAAGTCCTTTATAAATGTAAATTATTATTATTACTACTAATAATGTATGATTATTGCTAATAACATGTAGAGAAGCAAAGTGGCAATAGTGGATAAGAGAGCTAGTGCATATGGTCATTAAGACCTGGGTTCACATCTCACCTCTGATACATAATGTCTATATGACCCTGGACAAGTCACTTAAGGCACTTTTAGTGACTCAGAGAGTAGCACCACCCCCTAAAATCATAAGATTTAGAGCAGTTACTTATCCGCATTGGTAGAGGGGAGTTAGAGAATTTCTTCATTGAGAATTCCCACAAACCAAAGGAATCATGGATCTCCTTTTTCTAATATATAATGCTTATTTTGACACAGGATAAAACATTTTTAGAAAATAACCCAGGGCAGTGGAAAACATTTAAAATACAAAACATTCACCTGGTATTTAAGTTGTGGACTATGGTTATGTTCAGTTTCTGCCTAAAGCATTTTCCTTTCATACCGATACACGTAAGTATGGGGGAGAGGGGGTGGGAAACAACAACAACAACATCAAATGTGTTAGCATTCTGAAAACAGCAACAACCACTTTCTACTTCAAGGTAGATTTTATTCATAGTTGAAAAGAATAGTTCTGTTACTCTAACTTAACGTTCCGTTGTACCCAGAATCAAGGAGTCCATAGAGACATAAAAATATGCACATAGTATTTCCATACATAACATTTTCTGTTCATATTTGAATGTGAGTATAATATACGTGGTATTACACACAGACACAGATACATACACTCACACACATCCACACACATCACATAAAAAGCAAACTGTGCAAACAAATCTAGATACGAGTTTACAAGGAAAAAAGACAGTTATTTCCCACAGCCCATCAAAAGTCACATAAAAGTGTTCCATAAATGAGTCAATATGACTTTCCCAATTCATGGAGAGCTTGCTTGTCTCAAATTCATACAGAAGAAGAAGATTCATCATCAAGTCTTACTGCCTGGTGGTTAAAGCACTGTGGAAAGCCAGACCCACATTCGACATCCCCCAACATATTCTTGATGAAACTTGACGAGTACCAGTATCAGAAAAGCAGAAACATTTTTGTCAAGGGTTGTATGGGGTAGAGGAGCTTCTAAATATCAATAGACTTGCTGAAATTTCTGCTGGTTTAAACTGAGGAAGTTAAAACCTGGCAGAAATATACAGGAAGGGAAATCATTTTATTACCATGCTATCTGATCAACAGATCTTCATTTAAAAATAAAGTCAAATGGACTTTGAGATTCTGTTTTTGTTTTTCCTTTGTCCATGGAGGGGGAAGGGGAAGGCAGGAGGGAAAGAGATAAATAAATGCTTCTTAATAGAAAAAATAAGAAGAAATTTTAAAAGTTAAAAATAGTCAAACACTTCAGGAACTTCTGATCTTTTCCATAAGATGGCAGAGCTGTACAGTAAGCAAACCTTCATTCTGTCTAAGATCTCCAATGTACTGTTTTATATAGCAAGCTTGGGCTCTTCTCAGAGTGTCTCAGTCCCTATTTCAATAAAGTGTTATTCACAATGATTTAATTCTAATTTATTCTAATGAATAAAAACTAAAGAAAGCAAAAAATGGGTGGGTTTGGGAAGCCCCCTAATTCCAGTAACAGTGTGGGGCTGTAATTAAATTAATTCTAAGCAACACTAAATTAGTTCCCCTTGCCTTATTTTCTCTCATTTTACTTGACTTGTGGTTTTTATTTGAATACATAAAAAGTTGACTTGTCTCACCTGTAATCTTCATTCTCTAACTACATATTAGTGTGTGATGCTTCAGCCAGAGCCTCAGAAGCGTTGGAGTTGTGAAGAATGGGCCTAATACATACATATTAGTTACTGTTGTTATGACTCAGACAGCCATAAGAATTTCTTTCTTTTTCCTTCCTTCCTTCTTTCCTTCCTTCCTTCCTTCATTCCTTCCTTCCTTCCTTCCCTCCCTCCCTCCTTCTTTCTTTTTTCTTTCTCTTTCTTCCTTCCTCTTTTCCTTCCTTTCCTTCCCTTTCCCTCCTTTCTTCTCTCCCTTCTTTTTTCCCTTCCTCCCTCCCATCTCCCTTTCTTCCCCTTTCCCTTTTCCTTTCCCTTCCCTTCCCTTCCCCACCTTATTGTTGAACTTATGGCAGACAATCAACTTAGCCTGCTGCAACTCAGAACTACCAAACTGAAGGCATCTGCTAACCTCATCTCCTCCACAGCAGAGATCACAGGTGTGTGCCACTCCTGACTCTACGCCTTTTTAATGACTATCCCTATGCCTGGAATGTGCTTCTGCCTCCTTGCCATTCCCATGCTTAGCTGGCTTCCTTCATAGTCTCATTTAAAATCCCACCTTCTGTAAGACTTTCCCTGTCCTCCTTAATGCTAGCATCATCCCTCTAACATTACATCCAATTTATTTTGTATATCTTATATATACATAATTATTTGCATATTGTCTCTCTCAATTAGAATATAAGTCCTTGAGGGACTGTGTTTTTACCCTTTTTTGTATCCCTAGCATTTAGCACGGTTCCTGACACATAGTAAGTACTTATTAAATGCATGTTTATTTGTTGCTAATTGTTACTCATTGATGCATATTGATTGAAACCAAGAATGAGAACTCCAAGAAGATGAGCAGGACTTCTGTTGTATGGGGACATAGAATAAGTTGGGTTGTAAACTTTCTGTTCTCATAAAATTGTTAAGGTTTAGGACCTGGTTTAGGAGTCAGTGTTCAAATGCCAATTCTTCTAACTAGTACTTCTGGTATTTCTGATCTTTTCCATAAGGTGGCAGGGTTGACACAGCTCTGCAGCTGTGACAGCAGACAAATCTTCATTCAATGAATATCTCAACTGTACCTTACTCTATACAGTGGTCTCTTATGTACATACAAAGAATACTTGCTGATTTGTAACTCTTTCTGGGGCATGGCAGGTAAGTAAGCCAAAGAATAGAACTGTTTTCCATGGGTGATGAGCTATTTATTTTTTAAACTTAGGTAAATGTGATTTTAATTTAACAACATGACACTATATAACATAATTGGCTCCTTTCAATCATGACAGATCTTCCATTTGGCAGGTGATCTTAAGGAATAAGTGAAAAAGAAAGCAAGTATATCTCATCTAGGGGGGATGTGAGATAGGATGGGGGTCATGATACTTCTCAAAGCCAAAGCATATCCCCAGCATTGCTCTCTGCAAAAGGCTTTCCCTCCCCTCCCTTCCCCTCCTTTGAGGAAAACATCTCTGTGACATACATTTTCCTGCACTTGTGGCAAGCTATGCAAGCAACCAAAGGATAGCTATGTTAAATTGTTGGGATAAATTTTTATCTAGGAGATTACTGGAGTGAAAGATGACTGAGAACTGTCTAGTTTCAGTATTTGAAAACTAATGCTTTCTTCCTAATCCAGTTTCTCAGCCTGTGTAGCTATGGTTAAACTCTCAGCTATTTGGAACTCTTAGGAAGTGGCCATTTAGGCAGAGCAATGCAACTGGATTTGACAGCTGATGGCTTACCTTTCAATACCTCAGAACTTCATAACATGAGAATTATAACTCTTTGAGAATTAAATATTTCTAAAATGTATAACATATACCTCTGGCTCCTTGGATAGAGAATTCTCTTCTCTCACCTCTCCCCATCTCCCCATCTCCCCCAGATTTAGATCTCTGATTTCATCGGCAAAAGCTCCTGCTGTTGAGACTTCTTCCACCAGTGCAAATTATGAGACATTTAACACACGCAGAGAGTTACCTGGGGAAATTGAGAGGTTACCTGACTTGCTCATGGTAGGTGTCAGAGGCAGGATTTAAATCCAAGTCGTCTGGACTTCAATGTTGGTCTATTTTCTGCACCTTACTGTTAAACAAAGGATACTAAACATAATAAATGAATATATATTTTCCTTATGACTCAGGGTCATTGTTATCAATATCACTTACTGTGTCTATTGAAGTCTATAGAGTTATTTGTCTCTCTGGAGCTGTTTGTAAATCAATGGGAGAGGCAGCATGGTGGAGTGCTTGCCTTGGAGTGAGGCTGATCTGGGTTAAAGTCCTGATTACAAACTGTGTGGCAAGTCAACTAGGCTTTGAATCTTAGTTTCTTCATATGTAAAATTGGGACAATAGAACTTGTAGCAAATATTATACAGGGTTATTTTATGTCTAAAATGGGATAATGTATGTAAAACTTTTCACATACCTTATGGGTTTTGTGTCTTCTTTTTTATAATTGCTTTGTTTCTTTTCTTACAGTTACTCTATGCTTTGCATGTGCATGTCCTTCTAAACCTTTGATTTTGGATTTTCAAAATGCTTAAAGGGCTTAGGTACCAGACACCCAAGCTTGTCAGAATGTAGTGTATAATGAAAGCAAATAGAGTATGGGAAGATACAAACTGATAAACAAATTCCATTCACCACTCTTCTACAATGGGAGAAAATCCATTGTATTTTCTGGACTCACTTCTGTGGGAATTCTCACCATCATTCCTAAACAAAGAATGAAGACTGTATCCTATTATTCTTTTCCAGACACTTTGCACTGAGAATTGATGAAGATATTAATCCTTTTCACCATTTTCCCCCTCCCCATCCCTCTAAGATCTTAAAAGCATTTTGAAATGTTAGCTGGTAAATTCCCATTGAGTTATGCAGCAATTTCATTTTTTAACCTATGCCTTAGAAGAATGAATGTATATTCATTCAACAGGAATCCCTGTTGCTAATAATATTCTGCACTTTTAGCATCTCTCAAATGGAATCTTAGGTTTCCCCAAGAGGTAGGAATTATTATGCTGTACCATGTTCCACTTAAAAATTCAGCATTGGGAGTCTCAGGCAGAATAAAATCAAGGATGCTGATGGTCCCTGAATGAAATGAAGGGAAAAAATGAAGCAGAATTCTGGAGTTCAACCTGTCAGCTGCTTTGCTACAACCACGAACTCATGCCCCCTTCCTGATATAGATTAATGGGACATGTGAATAGTCAGTTTTTAAAGCTAAGCCTTTGTAAATCTAATGGCACAAAGGGACTTTCATAGTTTGCCAATAGATTTCAGTTTCTGGGGAATAATTAGATGCTTTAACTCCCCAATATATAGCTTCTCTATCTTCTTCCATGAGGATGTGTCCATAGGAAAGCAAAAATAACCACCTGAAATTGAATTCATACTAATTATTATTAGTCTTTCCATCATCAGTCAATAAAACAAAACTAAATGGTTCCTTTGGTGTCCTGAGGTTGCGTTGCCAAAAACTGGCAAGGGTCAGGGTTTTACTCGTGGTATCTAATTGCCCTAGACTAGAATCAATGCCATCTTAAATTATCTTTGGCAGTGTACTCTAATGGTAAGGTTACTGGACCAAGAGCTATGCCTGGGTTATATGATTGACTCTGCTGTTAACTGGTAAGGTCACCTTAACCTCTCTACACTTCAATTTCTTCACTTGTAAATTGAGGATGATAATCCTTGCTTACTCTGACCGTCACGGAGAAGTTGAAAAGATAAAATTTAATAATTTATGGGAAAACTTTTGGGAAACTGCAAAGTACCATACAAATGCAAAGTATTATTGTTATTATTTTGTCTGATAACAGATAAGGGAAATATATATGAGCATTTTTTTACTTAGCCGTAAAAAAATTGGAAACATGGCAACAAAAAGACCTACTGAGACTTGTGAGGGGAAACATGATATAATAGAGTACTGTCCTCATTGTGAGGAAGACCTAGTAATAAGTCTTGCCTTCAACACATACTGGCTGTGTGGCCCTGGGCAAGTCACTGACTCTTAGTGTCCCAAGCAACTCTCTAAGACCATAAAATACAGAGAAAGTACTGACCTGCATTTGGTGTGAGGAGTTTCCTCATAAGAAGTGCCCTACACCAAAGCAATCAAGGTATGGGCAATAATGGGATGAAATTAATAGAAAAGCAACAATGACCAGTAGTAATAATTCCTTTTAGCCTAGATGGATTACATAATAAGAATAACTGAGCACGAGAAGCAAAATGGTATAATAGATAGCATGCTAGATTTAGAGTCAAGAAAATTTGATTTCAAATCCCTGCTCAGACACCAACTGTGTGACCCTGGGTAGGTTATTTAATCTCTCTGAGCCCCATTTTCCTTATTTTAAAAGAAGGCTAATAATAGCACCTTTTATACCTCACAGTTTTGTGAAGATTAAAAAGAGTAAAGTGATTTGTCAACTATAGATTGTTATAGACATGTCAGATGGGGAGAAGACCTAGCTTATCATCAGAGACTGGAGTAAAGGAGAAAATGAGGGGTGATGTCAAAGGCTTTTCAGATGCAGAAAAAGGGAGAAGAGGAAGCTCATGGAGAATGGTCTGTATTTTCTCAGCAAAGTATGGGGTGAAGTCTTCTGTTGAGAGGTTGGTATTGGAGGCCTGAGGAAAGAAGAGAAGGTTTGGAACAGTGGCTGTGGGGAATTTTTGTTCAATTGCTTTTCAGCCATGTCTGACTCTATGTGACCTCATTTGGGGTTTTCTTGGCAAAGATACTAGAGTGGTTTGCCATTTCCTTCTACAGCTCATTTTACAGATGAGGAAACTGAGGTAAACAGGGTTAAGTGACTTGCCCAGTCACACAACTAGTAATTATCTGAGGCCAGATTTAAACTCACAAAGATGAGTCTTCCTGATTCCAGGCATGGCACTCTATCAGGTAAATCCCTTATCTCTCAATTTTTTCCTCATTTGAAAAATAGGGTAAATAATATTCACTCTTCCTACCTTATAGGGGAGTTGGAAGGAAAGCACTTTACAAATTATAAATTTAAGTTATTATTTGAAATTAAGTTATTATTATTATTATAGATTGGTTACTTAAGTCCTAGCTGTGATAGTGACCAAAAGGTTAAAATGATCAGAAGGCTGGAAAGAGTGAAGGAGGCTGGGGCAAGAATGGACTCAAGTCAAGGATGCAAAGTCTGCTAGTAGCCCTGGTGAATGAATGGAAGCTGTAAAGACTGAGGCTTGAGGTCCCGGCTCCACTGAGAGGCAAAGTCTTTAGGAATAGCGAAAGGATAGTCGTCTACTCTGTCCTTCTCAGTCGTCATCTGGAGGATGGCTTTCCGTCTGGGTAAAACAATTTAGGAGGACACTGAGAAGCCACAGAGTATACAGAGGAGGGCAATCGGTTTGGTAAAGGGCCTAGAATTCACATAAAATGAGAAGCAGTTGAAGAAAATGAGGTTTAGCTGAAGAAGCTCAGGGAGGGTGTGAGAGCTGACTTCAAGTATTTGATGGAAGAGGAATTAATTTTGTTCAGCTTGGCTTCAAGGAACAGGGCTAGGAGCAACAGGTGGAAGTGGTAAAGAGGTGAATTTAGGTTAAACATTGGGGAAAATCTCTTACCAATTTGAGTTACTGTAGCCAGGGTTCATTTGGACATAGAGGATTCTTATTCATTAGGTGGTCTTCAAGCTACCAGAGTAATCTTTACTGCATGGTCATTTGTTGGATATGTGGAAGTAGGGGTTCTTTTCTTAAAGTGGGGAAGGAACTAGACTAGGAAATGTGCTGTCAAGAATCACAGAGCAAGGGGCACCTAGGTGGCAAAGTGGATGGAACACCGGCCCTGGAGACAGGAAGACCTGAGTTCAGATCTGACCTCAGACACATGATACATGCTAGCTGTGTCACCTGGGCTAGTCACTTAACCCTGAATGCCTCAAAAAAAAAAAATTACACGGAAGATAGCAGGATCTAGCACACTATATTCTTTCTCTCTGTCTTTCTGCTTTGCTGTCTTTAGTAATCTTTCTGTTTTTTTTTTTTTGTTTCTCTCTCTCTTTCTCTCTCTCTCTCTCTTCCTCCCTCCCTCCTAAAAAGAGGCAACAGGAGGCAAAAATGTTGATTTTAAAGAGTTGAAAAAAGAGTTGTATTGGTGAATGAGGATGTTTTGAACTCTGAAATGCTGTGATTCCGTGATTGGCCTCCCATTGTAGAAAATGTGACATCATTTAAGGGCTGCTATTTATCTGGCCTTGTCATTAAGTATCCTGGTAAAGGGAGTATAGTCATGCAGTGGATGGGAAAGGGGACCTGGAAAAATGATAATAATGAAGATAACAGCACTAAGACATAAGCCAAGTTATGTAGTAGTATAAAAAGTGTTGGATCTGGTATCTGTAAGACCTGAGTTCAAATCTTGCCTCAGACACTTACTAGTTTTGTAACCCTGGGAAATATCACAGCCTCAGTTTCCTCATTTACAGAATGTGAGCAAAAAATAGCACCTACCTCACAGGGCTGTTGTGAGGCTCAAATGAGATAACATATGTAAGTAATTTTGTAAAATTTAAGGCACTCTATAAATGTTATTATTATTATAATTATTATTATTATTATTATTATAAAAGGAAGCTGGTCTCTAGAAGGAAAAGGACTGAGCACAAAATCTCTAGTAACTTTAAGGCTTAATATATAGGACAGGGGTGGGGAACCTGTGGCCCTGAGGCCACATGTGGCCCTCTAGGTCCTCGAGTGTGACCTTGTGGCCTCTAGGCAGCAGGTTCCCACCCCTGGTATAGGGAAAGGGGTGTGTTTGTAGGGGTGAGGTGGCCTGAGGCTGTGATAGGAGCCTGGGGATAGATAGCCTAGGGGAGTGTTTTTCTGAAAAGTGCTAGATTTGGAGTCAGGAGAGACATGTCTTTGATTCCAGCATTATGACCATGGGCAAAACAGATTTCAGAGCAATAACTATCACACTGGGTTTTTCAGAAGACAAGGTATTTCTAGAGTTATGGATCCAAGAAAGTGTTTGCTTCTGTTTTATTAATTATAGCTCATTGCTCTAGGAGAGTGCAGTGAGAGTTTACAGAGCACTCTCTTGACAATAACCTTGAGAAATAGGTCATGCAAGTATTATTCCCATTTTACAGATGAGGAAAGTGAGGATTAAAGGTGATAGGACTTTTTAGTATGTGTGGGAATTTGAAATTAAAACCAAGTCACTTAACTCCAGGTTCAGCATTATTTCCAGTACTCTAGAAGTGAGAACCAAGACTTGAACTGACTTGATTTCTGATCTAGGGGAAGGAACTAAATTAGGAAATGTGCTGTCAAGAATTTCAGGGAAGGCAGCAGGATCTAGCACACTACTCTCTTTCTATCTCTCTGTCTCTCTGCTTCTCAGTCTCTGTCTCTCTCTAGTGATCTTTGTTTTTCTGTTTCTGTCTCTTTCCCTCTCTGTCTCCCTCTCCCCTAAAAACCAGGCAACCAGGATGGAAAAGCGTTGGTTTTAAAGAGTTGAGAGCAAACTTCTTTAATGTTATCAAATACCTTTCAATTAGTAATTTATTCTAATTAAAGTGAGTAATAGTAGAAGGAGCTCTTGAACAAGAGTTACGAGACCTGGTCTCTAGTATTGATAAAATTGGGTGAGCTTTCTTGACTGAGAAGGTCACTTACCCTTCTTGAAGATTAGTTTCCTCTCCTATAAAATAAGGATCATCAATTTATAAGTGGAATGGACCTCGCAAGTTATCAGATCCAGCCCTTCATTTTTATAGATGAAGAAACTGAAACTTTTATTTCTATATCAGACACTTACTAGCTGCACAAATCACTTCAACTCCCTGGGCCTGTTTCCTCCTTTGTACAAAGAGGAAATTTTGCTCAATGAGCTCTAAAATTCCTTCTGGCTATAAATCTATGATCATATTATCTATATGATCATCTAGGCAGCTAGATTGTTAATGGCAGCCAGGTGGTGCAGTGGATAGAACTCTCTGTCTACAGTTAGGAAGACCTGAGTTCAGCTATGGCCTCAGACGCTTACTAGCTTTGTGACCCTGGGCAAGTCACTTAACCTCTGTCTGCCTCAGTTTCCTCAACTATAATGGGGATAATAAATGGGGATAATAAAAACAGCTATCTCTCAGGGTTGTTGGGAGGATCAAATGAGGTAAAATTTGCAAAGTACCTGGCAAATATTAGATGCCTAATAAATGCTTGTTTCCTTCCTCTTCCCCCATGTCTGTCACATGACTGACACAGCTAGTAAATGCCTGAGGTAGGATTCAAACTCAGCTCTTCCTAACTCCTATCCGAACAATACCCACAAAACCATGAGATGATTACTAAGTGAACGTTCAACGAAAAAGATAATTCTGTGGTTCTGTGTAGGATTCTAGTCCTACAAGTCAGCTAATTAGTTTGGAACACCAAATTTAGCTTTCCAGATACTCTTACATAAATGTAACAGAGTCTTAGTCTTATTTAGACTTAGAGAAGGAGAAGAAAAATGTTTGGAAATACCTCTTTTTTTTTTTAGGCCTAGTCTTTCTTAGCCCAATAATTTATCTTCATAATTGATGTCAAACTCAAATAGAAATGATTTCCTGTAGGCTGTAAATTAACTTAGAAAACCACAAATTGATATCATCTATATGTATATTATATTGTATTTTTATTTTCTTTGTTAAATATTTCCCAATTAAATTTTAGTCTGGTTTAATCTGGTTTTAATCTGGTTTAATTCCCCAGGAGCTTTGGCCTTCCTAGTCCCCAAGTTTGACCCCTCTGGTCTATATTGGAGCCATGCCCTGCTTTTCCCTAGCCTAGCCTTCCTTTTCCTCTCCCTATAAGACACCTGGATCAGCTCTGACTCCGGAACTATCCTTGAACCAACACTGAAGTATGGAGTGAAAATTCCCCCCAGGAGTCTGAGACCTGTTGGCATGGCATGGAGACCCTCAAGCTTGAGGATCTCTGATGTCATCTCTGGTTGTATCCCTTTCCTACCCTTTCCCAGTAACTCTTAGAAGGTGCTAGTCCTCAAACAAATCGAAAGGAGGGTTGACCCAGTTTGTAGGTATTAATCCCAGCCACAATGTAAAGAAGTCAGTAGATTGACTTAGTTCCTTTTCCTCATTATGTCTGCCTCCCTTTTTATGCCCCTTGGGTGTTTTCAGTCAAGCCACAAGGCCTTTACTTATTTACACCAGCCAAGTAAGAGATGATTACTTTCTGTATTGATTGGCCCTTTTTCTGGTCTTAAAGTCAAAGGAATGGACTGTGACAAATGATAGAATAGAGATAAGAATTGGGACTGATTTCATTGATATGGGAAATTCCCTAAAAAACTCCTTCTATCAATGCAGGTCAGCACCTTCTCAGTAACTCATAGTGTTGAAGAACTGCCCAGAGCAGTGGTGTCCAACTCAAATAGAAACTGGTGGCCACCAAAACATACTTAAGGATCCCTATGGCCACATATTGACTTAGAAAACCACATATCAACATTATCTATGTTCTGCTGCATTTTTATTCATTAATTACTAATTAATGTTAGACCCTTCTGGCTTAGAGTACTGAAATGTAAAATTATTTGTCCAGGGTCACACAGCCAGTACGTATCAAAGGCAGGACAAATGATAACTGACATCTATATTTTGCTTTAACATTTATGAAGTATTTGACATCCATTGCCTCATGAGAGCTTCACAACAATCCCTTGGCATGTTGATGTATTATTGTGCCTATTTTATAGGTGAGGTAATTAAGAATCAGAGAGGTTATGTAACTTGCTTAGTATCACCCAGCTCCTAAGCAATTCTTAGAGGCAGGAAGTTTTCCTGGCTCTAAGTATAATACTCTGTCCACAAGAGATTTGGACAAGAAGGAAGAGCAAGGCCAATATTTATTTTAAATGAAGTACTTAAGTGCAAACAGGAAAATAATTTGGCATATTCAAGGATTCAACCCTGACAGGCTCAGAGTGCTTCTTAGTCTGTTCCTTCTCCTCAATCTCTTCCGGTGACTTTCATCTGACGTGGGGCAAATCAGCCCCTGGATTTTTCTGAGCTGTTTTCTAGTGTTTCTGATTTAGCTGGAATCATTTAGCCTAGGATCTGTCCACATATGACATATAAAGACCATTTAATGAATGGAGTTCTGATTAATTTTTTGCCACTAGGAAAATATTTTCCCATAACTATTACATCTTTAAGTTACCTTTTCTACGTATCAGAGAAGCTTTCAAGGCCTGCAACTATGGTCTCCAAAGAAATTGGCAGTAAAACATTGGTAGAAGATTTGATAACCCCTGATCTTGAAGGAGTTATATATTTGTCTCTTTCTCTATACATTTTTATATGTTCTGAATTTGTTCATATATATGGGAATATTCATAAGCATGTTTTATAAAAAAATATCCTAATTGTCTTTTCCTCCCCCAACTTCATATATGGTGCCTGTACACCTTCACATCTATTTATTCTAGGAAATGTCATTCCTTTAAATGCTAGGCCAATAATATCAAGAATCTTAAAATATAGTTCATAAACAAACGGACAGACCTCTGGGCTGAACAAAGACTTAAGATGATTCAAGTAGGCAGAAAATAAGTGAAACAGTAGTTCCACATTTCCAGGCTTAGGAAGGCAAATTATTTTTATTTTTCCTAGATAACACATTTGCTTGCTGAAAGCAGATGTTACCTCTGTTAAGATGTCAAGGCAAGTCAGTTCCAAATTGAACCACTCAAACTCTGATCAATTGGTTAATCTCCAGGCCCCAAACATCTCTCTCCTCTTCAGAGACACACTAAAGTGGCTTTGAAATTACAGATCAGGATTTCCTGTAAAATACATCAGTCAACATGGTAACTGGGTACTGTCTTCATATTTCGGGGGACTCCAGAGAGACTTTAAAATTAAGTGGAAAATGTAGATCCATTCATTCTGAGCAGGATTCCTTTCCAATATACAAAATATTGAAAAGTGCAATTTTGTTTTTTATTTGCCTCTCAATTTAGAAGAAAATCATGATGGTTTCCCTCTGCTTTGCCGTATGCATTTTAGCTGATTCTAATGAAGATAAATTCTTCTCAATCAGAAGTGTCCCGATCATTAAGTGAGACAGATGGCAGCCTTGCCATATTTTGTTAGGCTCTAGCCTGTTTTATTTAGGTCTATAGGAAATAGTAGGGCTCATTTTTCTGGAGGAAAAAAAAAGAAGTCAATATTTTGCTTGGGAAAGATGTCAAGTGATCTTCGAACCAGATGAGTCTAAGTGCCTTCCAGCATTTGAGTGGTAGAGACATATGTTTCTATTAGAGTTAAAATTCTTTTGGTAAATTTTGCATCATGCTAGGGAAGCATATTGGGATGAATTTTTGATGCATTTATCCAGCCACGTCAAAGGCTGATGTAGAATGTTTTCTACCCATAGGAGAAAACTGTCACCTTGATATTTATTTCTTTATTCTTTTCTGCCTCTCCAATGTGAAGCATTCTATATTTTATTGATATTTCTAAAACACTGATCTGATCACATCACTCCCCTTCCCACCTCAAAAAAAATCTTCACTGGCTCCCCATTGCCTAGGATAAAATAAAAATCCTTGACCTAGCATTTGAAGTTTTCCATAAACTTGCTTTTATATACTTTTCCAGTGTTATGTGTTGCTTCCCCTTCTGTCAGTCCTTCTCTGTTCTGTTCAAACTGGCTTGGGAGCTATTCCTTCTCCATGACATTCCTTAACCCACTTCTGTGCAGGATGTACTATTTCCTTATCCCTATTTCATAGATTCTTTCCTGCAAAGCGTTGTTCAGCTGCTAACTCACACACTGGGCTTTTCCTATTGCGTTCAGTTCTCTCTTACCTGAAATCACTTTTTGTTCACTTACTTGTGTACCTGTTCCTCTCTACTAGAAAGTAAAGTTCCTTGAAGGCAGGGACCATTTCATTTCTTTCTTTTTTCTATCACGTAGCACAGTACCTGGAAGGCCAGTGGTGTTTAATAGATGTCTGTCGAATTGATTGAGCCTGCCCTCCAACTCCCTTGTGATGATTGTGGTTAAAGAGGTAGTTGACAGCGAGGAAGGATGACAACAACGGCAACAACAACAACAACTATACAAATAATGCTTTACATCTGGGAAACACTTTTCAGTTTTTATAAAACATCATCTCTTTTGATCCTCACCATAACCCCAAGGCCTAGGCAGGGCAGCTCTTGCTATGTCCATTTTACAGATGAATAAACCAAGGGTCATGAGGATTAAACGACCTGCTCAGAAACACACTAGTATATAGACAGAGCCGGTCCTTGAATCAAGATCTTCTGATTCCAAGTCCAGTGTTCCCTCTACTACATAACACTCCTTTCGTGTGTATGAACTGAAAGTCAACAACACCCCAGCTTCTCTTAGTCCCAGCTCAAGATTTAATGCTAACCATAGAAAGGGAAGGATCCCATTATACAGAAAATATATCAGACTAGAGTGGTCAGAATAAGATATTCAATAGCTTTTTCAATGCTTAGCACAGTGCCTGACACATTGTAAGTCCTTAATAAAAGACAGTTGACTTGACTTGATGACTTTTCATTTCCCTCTTTACTTGTAAAAGTTAACTGACAGTGTTTGTTCCCAATGCTGCCTGGAAGAAGTGGCTTTGACCCTAAACTTGTAGTAGCATTTGTTACCAGGTTCATTGAGTGTTGTCATAAGAGAATTTCTGTCCTTCCTTTATTATCATTGTTTGCTTAAGACAATGAAACAATTGATGAAATGAAATAGCTAGAATCTGCAAAATCAAACTGAGATATTAAACTGTACCTCCCCTGATTAGGGATAAGAAAATTTCTGGCTCAAGTTTATTACCTCTATTTACTTAAGATGAATATGTCTTGTTATTAGCTAGAGCTCTGGTATTAGTGGTTAGTAGCAAATTCTAGCTCTATCCTCAGTGTATACCGACCAGTTTCTTATTTCACATGACATAGACCATCCTCTTCTGCTATGTATTCTTTGATATATAAATCATTACATTCTGTTTCTGCCTTTTGTGGTATCCATGTTACCTGTGTAACTAAAACCTATGTAATGTAGCTTAAGACTGCTGATAGGGGCCCACTGGTTTTTGTATACCATGGGTCTATGCTCTGAATATATAATAAACCAGTGTTTATATGTTTCTTCATGTTGATAAGTATGATTGGCAGCAGTACCTATCAATGAATCCTTGGACAATTTTTATATCAAGGTTGGACTTGATTGAGTACAAATTTAGGGACTTTAATATCAGAGACACTTCAGTGTTTATTGAATTGAAACGAATTTCTCTTGAACTTTCCAACCAGGTAGAGAGATCAAGCACACTGAGAATGCAATGAACATGGTCCATCTGGATTTCTAGTTTTCTACCAAGACCAAGGTAGAATCCTAACTCTTCCCCTAAATTCCCTTGCATTTTCTTTGTTTATAGCTTGTGCCCTAGTAGAATATACATTTCTCAGGGTAAAGATTGCCTAGCTTTTGTATTTGTAACCTCAGGACCTAGCGTAGAGTGAGACATGTAGTAGGTATTATTATTGATTGAATCAGTGAATAAGCCCAATAAGCTAAAAGACCTTGACATATTATAAGCTGTATAAAATAGAAAGTCTATTGAGCTGGTGATGCAGATTAGAATCATCCCATATCTGCAAAATAAAATTTCCCTCAAGACATCTGGCCTCTGAACAGTTCTATGAAAAGAAAGTGTGTGAATATATGGGGAGAAATCTTTCTGGTTCCATCACTGGGGCCCATGCCTATTGCGTTCTATAACTTTCATTGAAACTGAGAGTGGAATAAGAAGAGATTCCAATGAGGGGAAGTAAGTGATCTGGGTCTGAGACCCACAGCCCTTCCAAAGAGGAAGTTGATGGGAGGGCCCTCAGAAGGCAGGGCTTTTGAACAGTCAGAGATGATTTGTCTGTCTGGGGGACTGATTTTGAGGGAAGCCTCAAAATGCTAGGATCAGGGGAGATTCCATTGTCCTTCGGGCCACATATTCTTCAGAGGACCGAGCCTCAATACCCACAGGGTATAAGGCCACAGGGTAGAGATGCTGACTTTACTAATAAGGACAGTGCAAGCCATCACAAACAACTAGAAGAATTGCTTCAAGCTAACAAGGTCACGGAGCAAAGGTTAAAAATGAGAGAGATCCCAAGACTACAGTCTCAGAAAGCTGAGCTGTGTAGTGCTATACATGCCTAATTTGTAGTAAGAGGAATTGGGTTTGACTCCTGGCTCTTTGATATTGGCAAATCACTTAATCTCTCTGGGTCTCACTAGATGATATCTACTGTCCCTTCCATTTCTAAATCAATGATCTTATGATTTAACCTTATTATTTAAATAAAGAGATTTTTCAAAGCCCTCTGCAGTATAATATAAGTAGTCATTTACTTGGGAGAATTACAGACTAATAGTTGCTCATATCCTTTCCAAATAAGTTAAACATCTAGAGGACCAGGAAGTCAGGCATGCAACAGCTTTCAATCCTTAACAGACATTTTTGGAAACATAGAGTTTTTAAAAATTATCAGCTTAAACAAAACAAAATGTCATTTCTTTTGCCCACTTTGTTCCAATAGGCTTGTTATAGCACTTGGTGTATGGGGGAGAGAGAGAGAGAGAGAGAGAGAGAGAGAGAGAGAGAGAGAGACAGAGACAGAGAGACAGAGACAGAGATAACCGTGCCTCCTTGAGACCTGAATTCTAACTCTGGTTCTGTCACTAATTAATTATCTTCAATTCTCTGTATCTCAGTTGCCCCATAGGTAAAATGAAGGTCAAGACTCAAAGATTGTGAAGGTCACTTCTAGCTCTGTTCACAAAAGTATATAACTTCAGAACTGCAAGAAATCTTAAAGGTCATTTGATGTCAGCCCTTCATTTTCCAAATGAGAAAACAGTCCCAGAGAGACAAAATTATTTGTCAAGGGTCACACAACTAGTAAATGTCTGGAAAAGGATTTGAATACTAGGTCTGTCTTACTCTCTCTGGTCTATCTACTATGGAAAGCTATCTCTCGAAATTCTATTATTCTTCAGCTAGAATGTGTGTGTGTGTGTATGTGTGTGTGTGTTTGTGTGGGTGTGTTTTAATAATTATGATGAAAGGAAATTTCCATGACTATGAAAACTTTTGTGTTTGGTGGAGTATGGAATACCAGTGAACTCAAACTAATTGCTGGCATGTTTTTTAGTAGTCCACAAATAACGCCCTGTCATTATAATTAACTCATATCCCAAGTGATGTCTTCTAAGTTAAACCAAAAAGTGGCATATTTAGTTAGTGGTCCAAGAAAGTTTGTGATCCAAAAGAAACCCCTCCCCCCATTTCAGAGAGTAAAAATTCCTTTTACAAAGGAAATAAGAGTTGACAAGTATGAAGTGAATAAAGGAAAGCTAAGATTATTCATGACAGTTCTTTCTACCTCAGAAAATGATTTTTCTAACTTACTTTCTTAGTTAAGCTGTCAGAAGTTGGGGAAAAGCTAGGTACTTAACAGATACTACTTCTTGAGAGGCATTTACAAGAATTTCAAGTCATACATACTAAAAGGGATGTATCCCAAAGCAAGTTTCAAGACTGTGATTGGAACTCACGTTAGTGAGTGCTCAGAACCACATTAGTGGAAGGTAACTCATTAGCTCTGTAACTTTGGACAACTTGCTTCCCCGTCTAAGCCTCAGTTTCCTCACCTGTCACAGTTGAAATATCAGGGGTGGGTAACCTATGGCCTTGAGGCCATATGTGGCCTTTTAGGTAGTTGGGTGCAGCATTTTGATAGGGTCCAAGTTTTACAAAACAAATTCTTCTATTAAGGGGATTTGTTCTGTGCAATTTGGATTCAGTTAAAGGGCTGCACTTGAGGACCTAGAGGGCCATATGTTCTCCACCCCTGAACAAGATGATTTCCAGTTCTTCCAGCTTTACCTTTTTAGTGTCCAGTGAGTGGAGCCAAAAGTAGAAAGGGGACAACTTACAGGCATGCAATGTACGGCAGCCCTGATGTGAAAGATGTTGTACCAGCTATAGTTATTTGACTCTTCCTCAGATTCACGACCCTTAAACAAACAACAATGGAATAGGAAAGTAGCAAGGAATGATATGGGAATTTGGAAATGTAGAATGATGACTATTTGCAGATTGGAAATGCCAAAACCAAAAGATTACTCCATGTTGTATAGAGTAGTTTTGAAAACATAACCCATAAATAGTTACAATGTCTGTTAAGTTATTTTTACACATCTGACATTTGTCACAGTGTCTACCCTGGGGCCTATATTCCACAGATATTCTCTGCTGACAAACTCTACCCATCATAGGCCAGTCCTGTGTCCATTAGGAAATGCTGACTTAATATCTCAACAGTACACACATATAATTCTCTTAGAAGTTGATTGCAGATTCTTTTTGTTTCCATGCCTCACACTAGATATTGTACAAAAAATTAAAAACTTTTTTTTTTTTACAATTTACAAGTGTGCATTGAAGGAGATGATGATTTAAAAAATACCCACCTAAGCACCTACAATTTGTCTAGTGACAATGCTAATAATACAAATGCTGTGACTGATAGATTCAGTGACAAGTGGTAAAACAGAGAGGAACAGTCCAGCCCCCATCAAGAATTCCAGATGTGCTACATCTTCAGAAGCACTTTCAACTAGATGGGGCTTTCCTTTCAAGATCGACTTCCACAGCCGCAGAATGGAGTCAGTGTTCATTATTTATTTCGACCTGAAACAGAAAACAGGAATTAATTTAAAACAAGTAGCTCAAACTTCTTCCTGTTCATTAACCATCATGAGATAGTGAGCTCCCCATCAATGGAGGTGTTCTAGCAGAGGCTGAATGACCACTAGTTAGGAATTCTATAGAAGTCATTCATGCATTAGATCAGGAGGTTAGAGTAGATAATATTTAAGGGCCCTCTTAACTTAAAGATTCTGTGGGACAGTGCTTTCTTCCCCCAGCCTGTGTTTCCTTCATGAAGTCAGTGGGTATAGATTTATAAGAATGTTAAAAACCCTAACATTTCTGATATTCAGATTGAAGGAGAACCACAAATCTGAAAGAAGAGCCAGGATTGGGTTCTTGGGAGAGATACAGCAAATGGTAATTATAGCTAAAAGTGAGGGTAGTAGTATAGACATTGGTACTGGTTGGGTTATGGGGTAGGCTGGTGGTTCCCAATGATTTTTGCTCTCCATATCCTTTTTAACAACAACAAAATATATTGTGAAACCCTAGAGCAATTAATTAATAACAATTACTTAATTAACTAATTACTCATAATAGTCTTTATTTACTACTTAAGGTACCATCCAAGAATTTTTAGTCTTAACCCCTTGGTCCATGATTAAGAACCAAACAGGAATCACAGTTACCTAGATGCCAGGAATATGAGGGCAAGAGAATTAGTAGTCAAAAATGCTATAGTTTTAGCTTTCTCCTTGGCTTCTCTGTGCCTTGATCCATCCCTACTCAGCACCATCAGACTTATTTTTCTACATTGTTATCATGTCCCTCCATTGCTTGAGAATCTAAAATGCATCAAACCCTATGGCATCAAGTCTAAACTTCTCTACTGGGCCTTTAGGGGAATCCATAATTTGTCCCCACTCTACCTAACCCTCCTTATTTCTTACTATTTTTCTACTGGCATGCTCTTCTCCAGTCAGTCCGGTCTTCTCACATGCTTACTTCTGCTTTCGCTCCTTTCATAAGTTGTTCCTTACATCTAGAATTCCCTCCCTCTTCCTCTTGGCCTTGCCAAATAGGAACTATTTCTCAAAGCCTTCCTCATCCAGCAAATGCAATTTCTTCTTTCTCTGAAGCTATAATGTCACACAACTTGGTGTAGAAATATTCTGTAATTGAGTTGTGTGTGTTTGTCTTTCTGACTAGACACCATCTTGGGGGCAGATACTAGGCCTGGCACTGTGTTACAATCCTCCATGGTGCCTATTGATACTAGGTAAGCAATGGATATTCCACAAAGACTTGTGGGATAGATTAGATCATAAATGAAAACCCAGAAGGCAGGGGTTCTTAACTTTTTTGTGTGTAACATGTATCCCTTGTGCAGTCAGGTGAAGCCTATGGATCCCTTCACAGAATGATTTTTTTTAAATCAGAAGTTAAGGAAATGCTAAATTTCAGTTGGAGGTTGAAATAAAGTTGTGAAATAAAGTTGTAATTTTTTCCCATCCAAGTTCACAGATCCCCTAAAAGAAGGCACCTTGCCTCCTGTGAAGGTGTTCTATGGGTTCCAGGTTAAAAACCTCTGCCATAGAATGATATATTGAGATTTACTAAAATTTATATTTTTATATACATTTACTGGGAGAAGGATGTTACTATAATTTCTTAAAAGAAACCTCCCCCAAAAAGTTATTTGACATTAGCATGAGTAGAATAAGAAAGTCTTGCTTTTTAAAGTCTTAAGTTTCTTCTGATCATCTTTCGTCAGAGGCTACAATACTAGTTCTTTAAGTCAGAGTTTAGCCAAGGTGAAACTAAATTAGTCCAAATTTGTCCTTGGTATTCTCTTTTCTGTAAATTTTCCTCCCCCCAGGGGCATTTCCTCCATTCTCCACTTCAGGTTTCCAGTACCCTCATGCTCTTTTTCTTCATCCCCCCAACAGAACCTATTAGATCCTTTTTCTAGTATATAAATGATAACTTACAGTGTTCTTCACAATACTTGAAGGCATTCACACTTTAATAACAAAAGAAGTTTTAAGATAGAGGGGGAATTCTCATGGTGTGATTCCAAGCATCAGCTAACGTATGTGGAAAGGTTCTCTCAGAGCCTGGGGAGCTTCTTGGTACCCCCAAAAATCATATTACGTGGATGTTTGCCCATTCTAACTATATGGAATGTTCTGTGCAACCAAGATGTATTAGACATCAGGATTAGACTAGAACTTTTTCTTTTGAGGGTCACTAACCCACAGAAAAAGATGAATCATTTAAGAAAAAGCAACTTAATTTAGTTTTGGTTTTTTTTTTCAGGAAAAATGTCTCAGCTGTTGGTTCTTAAAGTTATGAACAGAAAAAGTAAAAATCTATTTAATAGGGGCAGCTAGGTGGCACAGTGGATAGAGCACCGGCCCTGAAGTCAGGAGGACCTGAGTTCAAATGCGGCCTCAGACCAAACACTTGATAAGTATTAGCTGTGTGACCTTGGGCAAGTCACTTAACCCCGATTGTCTCACCAAAAAAAAAATCTATTTAATAAATACAACAAATTTAAAAAATATACTTTAGGTCTACATTGTGGACAGCCAAATGATAGACAAGGATTAAAGGTCAAATAAGGCAGGGAAAGTGAAAAGGGGAGAAGAAAACACACAGAAAGATATAGACAATCATACAAAAAGCAAAAGACTGAATGTTAAAGATCAAGAAAGGCAGAGGCACAGGCTCATTTCTCAAATGTATTGAAAATAGAACAAAATTTATAAAAATACAATTCATTCCTCAAATGATACAGGGTCGAAGGATATGAACAGGCAGCTTTCAGAAGAAGTAATCAAAGTTATCTATAGTCATATGAAAAAATGCTCTAAATCACTATTGATTAGAGAAATGCAAATCAAAACAACTCTGAAATATCACTTCATACCTATCAGATTAGTTAATATGATAAAAAAAGGAAAATGACAAATGTGGGGGGGATGTGGGAAAATTGGAACACCAATGCATTGTTGGTGAAGTTGTGAACTGATCCAACCATTCTGGAGAGCAATTTGGAACTATGTCCAGAGGGCTATAAAACTGTGCATACCCTTTGATCCAGCAATACCACTGCTAGGCCTATATCCTAAAGAAATTAAAAAAAAGGAAAAGGGACATATTTGCACAAAAATATTTATAGCAGCTCTTTTTGTGGTAGCTAAGAATTCAAAATCAAAGGGATGCCCATCCATTGGAAAATGGCTGAACAAACTGTGGTATATTATTGTGATAGAATATTATTGTGCTATAAGAACGGACAAGCAGGATGATTTCATGAAAATCTGGAAAGACTTACACGAACTGATGCAAAGTGAAATAAGCAGAATCAGGAGAACTTTGATTGCAGTAACAGTAATATTGCATGATGAAGACTTAGCTGTTCTCAGCAGTACAATGATCCAAGACAAAACCAAAGGACTCATGATGAAGCATGCCTCCAGAGAAAGAACTGATATTGTCTGAATATAGACTAAAGCATACTATTTTTCACTTTCATTTTTTTTATTTAAGTCTTCTTGTACGAAATGACTAAGGCGGAAATGTTGTACATGATTGCACATGTATAACATATCTGATTGTTTACAGTCTCAGGGATGGAGGAGAGGAGGGAGGGAGAAATAGAGTTTGGAACTCAACATTTAAAAAAAGTTAAAAATTGTTTTAACATGTGATTGAGGAAAAATAAAATACTATTAAAAATACTATATGTAGTAAACGGCAGCTAGGTGGCTCAGTGAGCTGTGTGACCCTGGGCAAGTCATTTAACCCTGTTTGCCTCAGTTTCCTCACCTGTAAAATGAGCTGGAGAAGGAAGTGACAAATCATTCCAGTATCGTTGCCATGAGAACCCCAAATGGGGTCACAAAGGGTCAGACAGGACTGAAAACTGATTGAACAACAACAACAAATATGTAGTAAGTAGCAAAGCTGGAACTTAACCCTGGATTGTCTGAGTTTAAGGCTAGTGCCTTTATATCACTTTGTACCACACAGTTGAATGGGCATTCTTTACAGACACACTGTGGAGAGGCTTCTAGAAGGTCATGAATTTATCTTTCTAGCCACATGCATCTATGTGTCAAACCACGCTATGGGTAGCTGAATTTTCAACTGTTATGCCTGGACTGCCCTCTTACGGAAACTTGTTGAATCCTTATCCTCCTGTAAGGCTCAGCCCAAGCCTAGCATAGTGCCCATAACATGGTAGGCATTTGATAAATACTTATTGAATTAATGGATGAATGAATGAATGGCATCTCATCCATAAAGCTCTCCCTATTCCCCTTCAGCTGAGATCACTGGATCTCATCTTCTTAAATGTCTCATGCTATTCTGTTTCAATGTATAAATATACACTTTATATTCTAACTCATATTTATCTCTGTACATATCAATTCCAGTCTCTCCTTCCTCTCTACCCCCTCTCCTAATAGAATATAAATTCCTGAAGGACAGGCACTGAGACCGTGTCAATTTTCACTTTTGTATCCATAGTACCTTGCACATGATTTTATAATTTGCTATAAAATAAGAGGACTGATTTTCAACAATCACACATGAAAATTAATCTCAGTTCAATCATCTTGTGCATGTACCACTACCTGGGTCCTGAAAGGTCATGATTGAGTGATTGAGCCAAAACTTACAGTCGCCAGGGTCAAAGGGAGGCTATTCTAAGGAGCTCAATACTGATACGAGCCCCAAACTCACAGAGTATAAGTCAAGCTCAGGGGAAGCATGTTATGAATTAACATCTGTAAAGTGTTTTTACAAAACTTAAAGCTCTGTATAAATGCTAGCTATTATCTGCTAAGTACTACAATCTTCAGAAAATATTACTGCTTCAGCATATTGGACTCTCTTGGGAGAGCTAATGAGTCCTTAAGTGACCCTCTTACTTCTAGGAACTGATTTAAACACCTGGTAATATACTATTCAATAAGAAATTAAGGAGAAATTAACACTGGCAGCCATATTTAAGTATAAACAGGTGTTGCACAGAAAAGAATCGATCCCCGTCTCTCCCTATTCAAGTATAAATACTAAAATCTGGACATAATCAGAATGAAGCAGAGACAGGGATGTCAAGTTAGCCTTTGGAATCTTGGTTAGCACTGGTGGAAATTACAACATTGCAAAAACAACTTTGACAGGCTTAAGAACTCTGATCAGTTTACTGGAGGAGGACTTCTGAGTCAAGGGACCAAGACGGAGGGCTAGACACTTTTTCCAATCTTAGGACCTTTCAGACTTCTCCAAAGTAAGAATTACATGCAAAAGATAGAACACAACAATTTCGATTGTCTCACTTGTCTCAGATACCAAGAACCCAATGAGAAAACAACCCAATGAGTTAAAGTACAAATCTAGAGAAGTCTAATTCCTAATGTGTGCTCATTCATCACTATTTTCCCCACCAGCCACCATTCTCTGCTAGGACTGTATTAAGAAGTTGAGGCACAGGCTTGTAAGAGAGCTGCACTCTGAACACCTCTTTTCCTACTTTCTCTATGCTGAGGAAAACCAAAAGGCAGAAACTTTCTTTGGCAGTAACGGCAGCACTCTGTGTTGTAACGATATTTAGCTTAAAAATTAAGGAACAGAAGGAACTGGGGCAGGACACTAGTGAGCAGGAGGCTCTGCCATATTTGATACAAAGGGGCCTGGCATCCAACTGGGACAAGTTCTGTCATCCCAGAAGTCACTTTTAACAGAGACATGACTGGTGAAATGTGAATTGACCAGTGTGCGAGGGAGCTGAAACAACTATGAGGTCCAGACTGTGGAGAAACTTGTCATCAAAGGGGAAGGAGTCCATCAAAAATCATCAATGGGGAATATAAGGAAAAAAAGACTGAAATTATGAAAGGTCTCAGAAGGAAGAAAAGTCAGTTAAAGAACTTAAGGATAAGTAGATAGATCAAAGGAAGACGATATTAACAGAAAGAAAAATGGCCTTCAGGTTAGCTAAATGAATCCAGATGTCTGTGAATAACTACTATAAGACATAGGAAAATGAATTGATATCTGATGAAGCATAATAAGAATCTATAGATTCTTAAGAGACTGTAGAGTCATACCACAATGTTCCTGAATGGTTCAAGAGATAAATGAGAGTTGTGAAATCAGCATTTATGGCTTGTGCAGCAGAAATCAGCAGAATAGAAAAAGCTTAACCCACAGGGGCACATTTCACCAAGGAAACAAAAGAAAGAACAACTGATTAGGAATGCAAACACACAGAAGTGAAGGACAATCTGGAAGAAGAGAAGCAAAAAGAACTGTGATCAATGAAATGACCAAACACAATTTCAGAGGACTGATGATGAACCAGGATACCCAGTTCCTAACAGAGAGGTGATGGACTCAAGATGCAGAATGAGAAACACATTTTTAACAGAGCCAATGGGAGAATTTATTTGCTTTACTATGTATATTACTTGCAAAGGTTCTGTTTTTCTTTTTAAATTTTTTTCTTCAGGGGGGGAAATGAAAGGGTGGTTAAAACACTTTTTAATTAAAAAAATAAAAAAATCAAAGGAAAGAACAAAAAAAAACCCCAAACAACAATAACTTAAAAAAGGTGTGTGTAGGTGGAGGATTTATTTCTGAGACTTCCTGGCCCTGCTATTAAAACTACTCCCTCAGAGTTCACCCACATCCTCCTTATCTCTCCTTCTCTTAATTTTGTTCAATACATATTTACTAAGCCCACAGTATATGAAAGGCAAAGTGTATAGAAAGCTGGCCTCAGAGTGAGGGAGACCTGGATTCAAATCTTGCCTCTGCCATGAATTAACTTTGTAACCCTAGGATAAATCACTTGATCTTTTAGTCCTAAGTGATTCTCAGAATTGGGATATGGACTGCCATAATCGGGCACCTGCAAATAAGCCTGTACAGCTGAATTGTAGGCTAAGAGACATGATGTACAAGAAGACTGGAAAAGTAGCAAGGGGTTTATGAAGGGCTTTAAATACTAAAAAGAATTTTCTATCTGACCCTGGAAGTAACAGAAAACTGTTGGAGTTAATTTAATAGACGGGAGTGTAACATGGTAAAAGCTGCATTTTTAGGTCAAAGCCCAGCTTGCATCATACAGTAAGTGGTAGAGATAGGATTCTGAGATCCTGAGGTACTTGCATGTAACCAGGTGGGGTAGGTATTGCCTGTAAGCTCTTTCTGTTAATTATCAAGGTAAAATGGGATCAAAGAGCATGAATGGCCCTATGAAATAACAAAATTGATGCAGTCTTTTCCTCTTACATGCACGATAGATTTTTAGAATTAATAAGTACTGCATAGAAAACATTTTTAAAAACATTAAGAAAGTTTCAAGATAGGTGAAGGGCCCCCTAATGATTATTATTATTTTGTAAAATTTCATAGTGAATTGTTAGGTATCTTTCAAGCTAGCTTTGTCCTTTGTCCTTAGGTTACGCTCTAACCTAAAAGTTATCTTTTTAAAAAATTGAAAAAATAATTAATCACCAGTGGCACAAATTTAAATTCTGGACTGTCAAAACAAAAATTTCAGAAATTCTAAGATGAAGTAATCATTTCTTTTATACCCTAGCCAAGGTCCCATGATTTTCACTTCAGCAACCAGTACTTCCTTGGTGAAAATCAAATGTAGAATAAAAATTCCTTTATCTTAGTTCTTCTACCTTTTAAAGGATGACATTATCATTAAGACAAGATAAAAATTACTATCTTTTTTGCTTTTGCCAGAAATTGAACTTTATCATCTGTAGAGAATCTCTCTCAACTGAAAATCATCCACAAGCATGGCAAATACCTTTAGCGAGCACACACATCTTTGCTTTATTTCTTGTTTAATATCAATGATCAGAAGATGGGCAATTTTCTCCATTATGCATCCTAAATAATCTCATATGATCCTTACATGGATATCTATCTATACACACACACACACACATACACATATTAAGTCCATAGGGGAATGCTTTTAAGAATAAAGCTTTTCGATGCCATCTAGGTGAAAGCTAGGTGGCCCATAATACAATATGTGGAGTGCCAGGCCTGGAATCAGGAAGACTCTTCCTGAGTTCAAATTTGACCTCAGATACTTTTTAGCTGTGTGACTCTGGGCAAGTCATTTAACCCTGTTTACTTCAGTTTTCTCATCTGTAAAATGAGCTGGAGAAGGAAATGGCAAACCACTTCAGTATCTTTGCCAAGAAAACCTCAAATGGAGTCATGAAGAGTCAGACATGACTAAACAACAACAACAACAACAAATTTAGGTGGCATAATGGATAGAATATTGGACTTAGAGTCAGCAAAACCTGTTTAAATTCTGCCTCAGACATCTCCATGCTCTGGGATACTGAACAAATCACTTAACTTCTTTGGGCATCAATTTCCTCGTCTGTAAAATGAGGGAGTTGGATTCCATAGCTTCTAAGAACCCTTCCAACTTTTCATCTATGATCCTGTACATTTTGTTCTGTCAAATAAACTTTTAAAGGACAATAATAATAACAATATCTATCATTTATATAGTGACTACTGTGTGCCAAACACTGCATAAAGAGTTAAAAAAATTATCTTATTTGGTTCTCACAACAACCATGGGAGATAGGTGCTATTATTATTCCCATTTTACATTTGAGGACATTGAGGTTAAGTGACTTTCCCAAATTCACATAGCTAATGTCTGTGGCTGGATTTGAAGCTAAGTATTTCTGACTGCAGGCCCAGTGCTCTCTCCACTGTACCACCTCGTTGCCCAAAAGTGCAGTTGGATCTTATATTCTTAAACATAACCAATCCATCAATCAACAAGCATTTACTAAGCACTTATCACGTGCCAGGCATTGTGTTAAGTACCAGGGATGCAAAAAAAGGCAAAAGTATGAAACAGTTCCTGCTCTCAAAGAATCCAGATAGTAAGGGGCAGGTGGATGTTGTGGTAGAAATAATATGTAAATAAATAGGCATATACATGATAGATATAAGGTAGAAGGAAAGTGAACATAGAAGGAAAAGCTCAGTTTTAATAATAATTTTCAATATTATTAATCATTTTTATAGTAAAATTATGGATTTTATAGATTCAAGTATGACTCATAAAAACTAGTTGAGAAATTTTCTTAGACTCTACCAGAACCTGTAGTAGTTGGTATTATTTCTGATGAGTTGTGTCATGTATAGTTTATCTCACTTTGAGTAGATTTACTTATCGCAATTGCTACTTTACACATATTAAAATGGTAGGCCACATCCAAATTTTTTGTTCTTGTTTTTTTTCCTCTAAAGTTGGAGAAAATTTTTAAAATGCTTTCTGAATAAAATAGTCAATGGAATCCCTTGGACAAAGAGAAATAGCATGAATAATACGAGAATACAAGAGTATCGCTATACCAAAATCTTGCCCAGTGCCTCAACATGGAAAAGGTGATCTTGGCTCCATGAAGGCTATGTCAGGGGAGAACAAGTTCTGAGAGGTTCCACAAAGCTAGTAATCCAAATACAAATCAATACAAAGCTATTACAAATTCAAATAAGGGCTTGTTGATGGATTGTTTTCCTGCTGTTATCTAAAAGCACCAGCTTCAGTAAGTATGGAGATGTTCATTATCAGAATATTAGTCATTAGGGAATGATATTTTTGCATCTTATGAAGCATGAAGAATTGTGATTTTTATAGGTGAGAGGAGTAATCATACCTACCAAATCATGACTTATTCACATAATATAATGGAAACAATTTTATCTGTCAGAGGACCTGGGTTCATAATACTTCCTCTGTTATTTATTTCTTGTACCTTAGACAAGTAAATCACTTAACCACTCTGGGCCTCAGCTTCCTTATCTATAAAATGAGAGAATGGCCTCTCAGTTCCCTTTTAGTTTCAAATCTATTAATCTACAATCCTGACTTGTTCTTATGGCCTTGAAACCCCTCTCCCCCTTCTCCTCCTCCAACAAATTTAGATATTCCCCTTAAACAGATATGGATTTTAATTTTTTCCCAAGAAAAGCAAGTTAAATATGTGAAACTTCAAAGAACTCCTTTCTCTCCTTATAACCCCTCCATGCCTTAATACAGAATCTTTATTAATTTTTGCAGAATATATATGTATACATACATACATATATACACACATAGTATACATACACATACATACATACATACATCATTAGGTATTGTTCGGTTCTGTGTCTGTATCTATATATCCCAAAAGGCCAACCACTAGAATATCTATCTATTTAACCCCACATATACACAGATACACACACAAGTACATAAAATCTAGTGGCTGGTCTTTTGAGGTACAGATATAGAGCTGAACAACCCATAATGGTGTATGTATGTATGTATGTGTATATATAGGTGTATACACACACACACACACACACACACACACACACATATATATATATATATATATATACACACACATATATATTATATCTAGTGGTTGCCTTTTGATGATGTACTAGGCCTAACTAGGCTAACTCATAGATGAAAGACACACAGTTTGGACCTGTATTCAAAGCCTTTGTAGCTTGGTAGCACCTAACAGGATTTATGCTCCATCAGCCTGGCCTTCAACCATTCAGGACCTCTATTCTGCCATTTTGAGGCCCTGAATTAAGACTTTAGGGGAGACAAACAAGGAACAACCCTGCTAAATAAGGCTACCTTTCTAATCCCAGTAAAGCTTCCTATGCAGCAGTGGTACCTGCAGGTATGAGGGGGATTCTCCTGGTCTTATGAGTAAAGACCTAGTCTCACAAAGCCTGCCTTTATGCTTCAAGAAGATTAAGGAGACTTAATAAAAGTTAAAAACCAGTGTTCATTTCCACCTCTGACTATTCAGAACAAAAGATAGGCTTTTCCCTTGAGCTACTGGGTGGCATTATAGCATTACTGGACCATTTACAATTGAGTAAAATAGTAAGTGGCTTATTAAAAGAAACCAAGCAGGCAGGCTGATGCAAAATAGATAAATGCTGGCAGGATTTGCATACTGGTGGGTGGCACAGTTCACTGACTAAATTGTTTCCTACCCATTGGCTTTAATTCAGATTTACTTTGATCCTTGAAATTCTTGCTCCTTTCATAGACAAAGGGTATATTCATATTCATCTGACACATAATATACATAATCTGTCAAAACAGAAGCTTGCTTTATTGCTTTCCACATCCTGTAGCTGTATGCCACCTACAGCTGAGTGAGTGCCTTTCATATCTCAAACAATGAATATGCTTGTTAAGGAGAATAGGAGAGCTAAATCATGGCCCCCAGGTGACCTTGAGTGGACATTTGATCTCTCCCTAAAACCTCACAGCTGAATAAGACTTTAATTATGTCTAATGCAACTCTTTCCTCTTAAAGATGTTTGACCTTTTTACTCTCAAGCAGTGCTCTACGTAAACCTTCTCAGGTAGATGGGTGTTTATTCCCATTAAGCTTTTTAGTGAAAGACATTTCTTCCTTGCTTCATTGTTCCCTTGTTTCCTCTTTCTCTCCCTCTCCTCCCCTTCCTCATCCCTTTTGCTTACCCTTATCCTTCCTTTCCCTTCCTCTTTCTCTTCCCCTTCCCCTCCTCCTTCCCTTTCCACTAGATGTTTCTCAGTCTCACCTTATGATATCTTTCCCATTCCTATGCATTTGCCTGGGCATAGGTACCTGGAATAAACTCTTTCCTTATCTTTTCCTGTTAAAATCTTTTTTCATCTTTTAAGCCTCACTGCAGGTGCTGCCTTTGTTCCCGTTTGTCCTGATTGCATTGATTCATCACTTTGTTTCAGTCTCATTTATGTACGTGTCTTATTTTCCTATTATACTATAACCTCCTTTAAGGAGGGGCTGTGCCTTTTCATCTTTGCGTCCCTAATGCTTAATAAAGCCTAAGAGGTGAAATAAGACATATGCCCAAATACCTCTAAAGTACTCAAGAATGTAATGGTACAAAGAATGAGAGACCAAAGTGCTATGAAAGCTCAGAGCAGTAAGAAATCACTTCTGATAGGGAGGATCAGGGAAAGATTGATGCCTGGTAAGTATAAGATACTCAGGACTGGAGTGGAGTAGAAAGGAGAAAACAAAGGCAGAAGGAATAACTTGAGTACAGGTAGGAAAGAAGGAGTACATTCAGGCATTATAAGAAGTACAACTTGGTAGGAGCATCAATTTTATAACAGGGGACAGTGAGGAAGTGATTGGAAAAGTTGGCTTAAGGTAGACGGTGGAAGGTCTTGAAAGATTAAGTAATTTGGATTTTATTTGGTAGGCAATGAAGAATCAGGCAGCTAGATGGCTCAGTGGATAGAATCAGGACCTGGAGTCAAGAAGACCTGAGTTCAAATCTGGCCTCAAATACTCACTAGCTGTGTGACTCTGCACAAGTCAATCTCTGTTTGCCTTAATGCATTGGAGAAGGAAATGCAAACCACTCCAGTGTCTTTGCCAAGAAAACCCCATGGACAGAATGGTCCAACACAACTGACCAACAGCAATGAAGAATCTCTGAAGGCTTGTGTGTGTGGGGGGGGGAGAGGAGGGCAGAGTAGGTATGGGTAACAGAGGGTTTTAGTTTTCTGTAATTGCCTGCCAATCTTTTTCGTAGGTGTGATGCTCTGATTTGTATTGAAAAAAATTCCTGAGCAAAGGTTAATCTGTTAATAGCATGTTTTAACATCCAATAACTGGCTCAAGAGAGGTGGTTAAAGAATACATCCCATGGTACTTGCTACTGCTCAAGGTCATTAGGCCTGGCATCCTTCTCTGTTGATAAATTCATGAGAAGAGCTATGTGGTGAGACAGATTATTCCTTTCTCCTTCCTTTGCCCTGTCAAGCAATCAATCAGTGGATAAGCACTTGTTGTTTAGTTCTATCTGAATCTTTGTGACACATTTTGAGTTTTCTTGGTAAAGATACTGGAGTGGTTTGCCGTTTTCTTCTCCAGTTCATTTTACAGATCAGGAAACTGAGGCAAACAGGGTTAAGTGACTTGCTCAGGGTCACAAAACTAGTAAGTATCTGAGGCCAGATTTGAACTCAGTTTTCCTACTTTAGGCATAGTGCTCTATTCACAGTCATCTAGCTGCATCTAGTAAGCAAATATTACTGCATACTACTTGTCAGCCTTCAGGCACTGTGCTAGATGGTTTTTGTTGTTGTTCAGTTATGTCCAACTCTTCCTTTGAGGCCAGATTTGAACTCAGGAAAATGAGTCTTCCTGACTCCAGGCCCATTGCTCTGTTCACTGTTTCAACTAGCTGCCCGATGCCAAGTGCTGGGGACACAAAAAAGGGGAAAATCACAAAAACAGTCCCTGCCTTAGAGGAGATTACATACTAAGTGAGGAGGTAATATATAGATAAATCAGTGGATACAAAATACTTACAAAGAGAAAGGAAGGTAACCTCAGATAGGAAAGGTCAAGTGGATTGGAGGGCAAGGAAAGGAATGACCATCAGTTGGCCTTTCTACTGACCCTGGCCTGAAAGGAAGCCAGGAATTTCAAACAGTTCTGGGAACAGAACCAACATATAACACCTTGATTTCTCAACAATTATTACCTTAGAATCCCTGTGAAGCAGGGAAACTGATGGAGCATCACCAACATATGCCAGAGATGGGACTTTTTCTGTATATAAGGGAAATGCTTATAAGCCATTTTCCTGCTGTCAGCCTACAAACTGGGTCCCTGTATTATGTTTAATGGAGGAATGGATCAATGCCTGTGCAGTATTTAGGAACGTCACAGGCTAAATAGAAATACCTTTCTGTCAAGGAATCACAAAGAAAACCAGAAGGTGTGTCCTTTAGCCTAACCACGAAAGTCATTTGTGATGAAAAATTTTGCTTCAGATATGTAAGCTTTAATATGGGATGACCTTCACTTTCTAGTGTGGCCACTGGCTTTTCCACAGAATCACCCTTTTGTATAACTTAGGCTGCCAATTGATGAGAAAAATAGCCGAGAGTCTGATCGCCTCATATGTCCTCCAACAATCCCATCTGAACCCTCAATTTAAGTCAAAACTGAAGAGGTTCTAGTTAGGATGTGGAGGCCCTCAGAGAAGGTTGCTGCAATAGACTGAGAGGAACATATAGTTTATCTGAGCCACTGAAGCTGTCTACACTCATTGAAGACAGCTAGGTGCTTTCTTCACTACAGGATCATAGGATCATAAATTTAGAGCTGGGTGAAACTGTGGGGTACAGTGGAATGGATTTGGCATCAGTAGACCTGGATTCAAATCCTGACTCTTCAACTAACTACCAATATAATGTTGGGCAAGTCTCATACTATTTCTGGGTTCTGGTTTCTTTATCTGTAAAATGTATGTGAATCAGATTATTATTATTTTTTTATGAGCAATCGGGGTTAAGTGGATTGCCCAGGGTCACACAACTAGTAAGTATCAAGTATCTGAGCTCACATTTGAACCCAGGTCCTCCTGACTCCAGGTCCAGTGCTCTATCCACTGTACCACCTAGCTGCCCCAGAATCAGATTATTTCTAAGGCAAGGTTCTTAATCTTACGTGGTTAAACTTGGTTAATTTGGCAACTGTATTTCAATGTAATTTCCATTGTGATCCTATGTATTTTATTTTATGCATTTAAAAATATTATTCTAAGAAGGGGCACATAGATTTCATCAGGTTGACAAAAGAGTCCGTGACACAAAAAAGGTTAAAAATTCTTGCTCTAAAGTCATGGGATCATAGATGCAGAGATGACAGGCAATTTTAACATTATGAAGTTGAACCCTTTACTATATAGATAAAGTGACCAAGTTCCGGAAAGCTTTAGCGACTAGTCACACAGTTTGCAACTAGCTGAGCCAGAATTCAAACCTAGGTTCTCTTCTAATACTAAATCCATCACCTTTTTCTTCATCATTTCGTGACTTTCAATTCCTTTTCAATAATTTTTGTTCTATACTTCCATGTATGAATGCCATTCTCCTTGGCAGAGAAAAAAAAGAAACAGAATAGGAGTTGAGTCACACCCTGTTTTCTATCATCTTGTCATTATTTCATCCTCACCCCAATGCAGTGTCCCTCTCTCTCTTCTTGCCCCCAGCATAACTTTAAAAGGTTATTCATGTTTTTAATGTTTTCATTAGTATTCATTGCAAGCCTCATTTCATTTGTGTCTTTGTCATTCCTCACATTATTCTTATAAGATCACTTTTATATTCATACTATTCATCCTCAGTTATCTACCCTTCCTTCCATATTCTATAAATGTCTTTTTAAAATATGCATTTGTTAATGAGTCCCCTGAGCCACTAAAATGGTCTCTTTAGACAACTTCATCTTTTCTTCTTCATTGGCATCATCTGCATTTATGTCTTCAGACTTTCATTCTTGAAAATCTCTTGTTCATCTTGAGCCAAATTCCCCAGAAATGCTACCTATTTTTAACCTGGGCTTTTTGACATGTGATCTTACAAAGTCTTTTCAAAGACCAGTCTATTTAGCTACCTACTCACTTACCTTGTTTCCTCCCTCTCCCTCTGTCCTTTTCTTCCTTCCCTCCCTCCCTCACTCATTTCCTTCCTTCCTTCCTTTTCCCTCCTTCTTTCTTTCTTCCTTCCTTCCCTCCTTCTTCCTCATTCTTTCACTTCTTCCTTCCTTCCTTCCTTCCCTCCTTCCCTTTTTATTTCCTTCCTTCTTATTCCTGCTGTATCTATGGTAAAAAGGTGATCTAGGCTTTTCTTTTACATGACATGTTATAAACTCAATGAATGAATATACATCACTTAGCAAGATATCATCCCTTTCCACTGCTCTTGCCATTACCTCCATTACTTGGAAGATAGTAAATGAGTCAATCTGCAGAGATTGGTAGAGGTATGGTATGATACAGTGGATAGAACACTGGATTTGGAGTCAGAGAAGTTGGGGTGGAATCCTGACTCTCTCACTTACTGCTCATATGACCTTGGACAACTCATTTAACCTCTTCTAGTTTTCTCTTCTTCTTCTTTTTTTTTTTAAAGGCAATTAGGGTTAAGTGACTTGCCCAGGGTCACACAGCTAGTAATTGTCAAGTGTTCGGTCTGAGGCCAGATTTGAACTCAGGTCCTCCTAACTTCAGGGCCGGTGCTCTATCCACCGCCCCACCTAGCTGCCCCTGGTTTTCTCATCTTTAAATGTGAGTGTTGGTCTAGATGGCCTCTGAGGTCCTTTCTATCTCTAAATATATGATCCTAAGTGTTCCCTTCAGCAGGCTAAACAATGCCAGACCCTTATTCTTCCTGTAGTTAAATAAATGATTTAGATACTGAAATGATAATCTCTCTTTGAAAAAAATACATGCTACATGTGAAACGTCTTCCTTTAATAGCAATGATTATAAGTTAATATAAAAATTAGTAGCAATTTGTCCAGATTCATTCTGGTTCAGGTTAGTTCTGGCTGAGTTAGAAGGATTAATATTTTCTGGCTCATCACAACCTTACTTACAGGTTTAACAGGCTTTAATTCAACATGATCCTGGGGGGACTGATGGTAGGAATGTGTGTCAAGTCCACCTATGAAGTCAACTGAAAATATAATAGTCCAATATAAATATATAGATGGAAATGTAAAATACACATAAAACTGAAAATTGAAAATAGAATATACAGAAATAAAAGGTATTCATGTCTGAGATTTACCATAAAATGGAAAATAAATGTTTTTAATACATGACTAAAATCAATGAAGTCAATGAATAAATAAACTACTGGTGAAATTTAAGAGACATTCAAAGTATGTAGGAGCTTTTAGACTGAAAAAAATCCCCCATTTTTATTGGTTTTCGTAAAAGACAAAATAACATCAGAATATCAATTTATTTATGATGCCCCCAGAATCTTTTACATATCCTTTTTCTTTATATGTCAAAACTTTTTTTTGGGGGGGGGACTAGGCACTGGGGTTAAATGACTTGCTCAGGGTCACACAGCTAGTAAGTGTTTAAGTGTATGAGGCTGGATTTGAACTCAGGTGGTCCTGACTCTATCCTCTGCACCACCTAGCTGCTGCCTCAGAACTTTTTTTTTTTTGCTACAGATGCCATAATCCACTTTTTCCTAGTATGTTTTGTTCATGTTTTGAAAAAGGCTCTCAAGAAATCACCTAATAAATCTCTTTGACTCATGATAGGACTGCTCTTAATACATCCCAGAGAGAGTTAAGTCATCTTTAAAATATTCAAGGGAGCTTTCATAACCTCCTGGTAAAGTGACCAGATGTCTCATTTCCCCTAAAGTTAGAATTTTCTTTCTAAATGTTTGTTCTGAATCTCTTCTGTGTCACTCAGATTCTTCTTGTCCACTCTCATTTCAACTACTAATTCTAATTTATGTCAACTGCAGCTCAGCTGTACTTATGTTCTTTTCTAATTTTCAATCAACTTGAATTAGAATTAAGTTACATTACATAAGTACATATTCAACAAGTATGAAGTCAAATAGTGCTCCTGTTCATGTGTAAATTAATACTTATGTGACCTTGGAAAAGTTACTCACTCTCTCTAAGTCTCAATTTCAATATATGCAAAATGAGGGAGGTTGGCTTAAATGATCACTATTTTTCTAGCTCTAAATTCCATAAACTCAGCATAAGTCCCTCAAGTCATTCATTGTTCCTAAAATGTTTTCTATGTCTGTTCCTACATTTGCACACCTATATGTCTGTATACAATACTATAAATATATACATTTCTGTGTTTATATATACACATATACATACACAAACCTATAATGCAGACACACAATGTGCCCAAAGTGTATTTGAAAACTTAGTTATATCTTGCCCTAATGCCAATCACTTAGGTGAACTGATATTGACCTTCATTAATAAGAACTAGACTAGAAATTAGATTTGGGCTTGGATTTTCCTCAGTTACTCTTCACCTCCTCCCAAAATAATCTTGAGTCTGTTTCTCTGAGCAGATCAAATTCTAAATTGACTGTGTTCTAATTTTCATTAAAAAATATTAAAGACATTATAATGGAAGAGCAATTGAGGAAGGGGCTCGAGAGCTGAAGAGGTTATGCTACAGAGAAAGAAGCACTTTCTTGAAGGTAATTTTGTACTCAGAGACATGATCTTGTCTACCGCATGATCTTATCCATGTAATATCAAGGTGTTTTATAATGGGGGTTAGCCATAGTGAAAAATACTATGTCATGTTAATACAGCAAAGTGTAAGCTCTTCGTCACTGCTTTACCTCCCACATCCCTACTTTTTTCTTCCAAAGCATCTGACCAAGTGCTTCTGATCCTCCCCTCCATTTCCACTAATCATATCTTCATTACACTTTTAATTTTTGATAAATTGGTCTTTGTGAGGATTCTTGGCAGGGTTTATGGGGAGTGGGGAGGGGAAATGACTAAAAAAATATTGAACCTAAATGATTTAGTGTCGGTTATCTTAAAAAAAAAGCTGATCATTTAAAATACCCTATGCCTTTTCCATTCTGGGAAAGCGAAATGTTACATATAAACATTGGCTCAAGAGCCAGCAAGGATATCCTTTACTTTTAGATCTTACTAATCTATTTCCTGGGCCAAACTTAAACAGAGCACATAGCTGCCAAGTCATCTCTTAGAAGAAATAATGTTTCTTGTAATTGAGCCTCTTTGCAATTACCCCCTCCAGTCACCTCAAGTCTCTGACAAGGATGCTAACCAAGTGGATGAATGGTTTGCAAGAGTTACTATATATTTATAGTGATATCTTGCTGTATGAGGACAGTATTATGTTTTCTCCTTGTAAAAGACACACAACCACTCAAAACTTTGTATTTGTCTATAGGAAAGCTTAGGTCATAAAGCAAATTTCCTTTGGATAATTCAGTACTCTGGAGTCATACTTAATTCCCCTACCTAGTTCTCTCATACCTAGTTTACTTTATACATAATAAGCAAAAGAGATCTCAAAGGCGATTGATTTCCCCACCCTTCCCCACATTCTGGTGTTCAGGGTAAAGAATATGCAAGGTGGGCAAAATGAATGCTGCTGATTGCTGACCCTGACAGCTTCACATGACAAATAATTCATCACATGCCCTGTGAACTTGAAGGCTCTAGCTCCTTGGGAGCTAGAAAAAGAATTGCCCATAGCTGAGTATTTCTTGGTGTGGTTCAGACCCAATCTAAGTGCTAATGCCTTCCTGCCCCCATGGAAATGAGATTGGTTCTTACTGTAAATCTATAAGTAATACCTAGAGAAATCTTTGTTGACTGTATTCTCCATTTCTTTGTCCATCTGAGTAGCCTTCTATAAAGGAGTCTTCTTCTGCAGTAAGAGCACAGAGTAGATATTTCTGTGCTTGTGTGTGTGTTTGGGAAAAGTGAATTAATAATGAAACAAGCCCATTTTTATTGTAATACGATATCTATACTTCAGATTTTATAAGAGATGGCTATCACTTAAAAAAATAGGAAGTTCCATTCATTTTTGCTGCCTTCAGAATATCTCTGATTCGAAATATGAAAAAAAAATTAGAACTGAAAGTATCTTGGCATTGTTACACTTGCTTTATAATATTAATTGATTTGATTTATAAATTTGGGAAATTGCATTCAACAGGAATGCAAGTCAGTGACTATGTACTTAATGCCTTCCATTAAGGGCATTGAGTACTCTACTACTCTTTCCATAGAAAGACATTATGCTAAGCACCAAGGGTGATGGTACATAATGGATTTGGAGTCTGAAAGATTGAGTTCAAATTCTGGTTCTGTTACTTACTAGCTGTGTGGTTTGGGGCAAATTATTTAACCTCTCTGGGTCTTTGCTGTTGTTGTTCAATCATTTGAGTTGTGTCTGGCTCTTTGTGACTCCATTTGGGCAGAAGTACAGGAGTGGTTTCCCATTTCATTTTTCAGCTCATTTTACAGGTGAGGAAATTGAAGCAAACAGGGTTAATTGACTTGTACATTCATTTTACAAAAGAGGAAACTCTGGGGCTTAGTTTCTTTTTTTTGTAAAACGAATGGGTTGAAGAAAATAATCATAAGGTCCCTTCAAATTTGAAATCTTATGATCTAAACTAAAGTTTAGATAAGATCTGTATTCCCACTTTCATGGAGCTGATAGTCTGTTAGATAAAATATTATATATGTCCCAAACAATAAATAATTGCTTTAGAGAGGTAAAAGAAAAGTGTGATATAAGATGTGGGGAAAGGGTTTATGGGGAACATCCCTTTCACTGGGGCACAGAAGTAGGAACAAGAAGAGGTTTCCTTGAAAGTGTTTGGCTTTAAAGGATAGATAGGAATTCAACAGGTGAAGAAAGACAGGACATTCTAGGTACAATGAACAAAGTCTCAAAGGCAGGAAAAGTGGGGGATATGATTGGGGGACAAGTATCCTAGTTTAATTAGAGAGAAGAGTATGGATGGAGCAAAATGTGAAATAAGGTTGGAAAGGTGAGGTAGTCTCAGATTGTAGAGGGCCTTCAATAAATATTTTCAACAGGTAGATATCATAGGATCATAGATTGGTAGCTCTGTGGCTCAGTGGATAGAGCCTGGAGTCAAGAATACCTGAATTCAAATGAGCCCTTAGACACTTCCTAGTTGTGTGATCCTAGGTAAGTCACTTCACCACTGTCTGCCTCAGTTTCCTCATCTGTAAAATGGGGAACTAGGAAGCCTCTTGATGAGGGTGAAAGAAGAAGTATAAAAGCTGGCTTGAAGCTTAACATTAAAAAAAATACCCAAGATCATGACAACTGGTCCCACAACTTTCTGGCAAATAGAGGAAGAAGAAATGGAAACAGTGTCGGTTTTTATCTTCTTGGGTTTAAAGATAACTGCAGACAGTGACTGCAGCCATGATATTAAAAGATGCTTGCTCCTTGGAAGGAAAGCTATGGAAAATTTGGACAGCATACTAAAAAGCAAAGACATCACTTGGCTGACAAAAGTCCATATAGTCAAAGCTATGGTTTTTTCAGTAGCAATATACGGTTGTGAGAGTTAGACTCTAAGGAAAGCTGCTGCTGAACTGACACTTTCAAAATGTGGTGCCAGAGAAGATTTTTGAGAGTTCCTTGGACAGCAAGGAGATCAAATCAGTCAATACCTAAAGAAATTAATTCAGGCCATTCACTGCGCTGGGAGGTCAAATATTGAAACTGAAGCTTAACAACTTTGGCCACATAACGAGAAGACAGGACTCATCAGAAAAGAACCTGATGTTGGGCAAGATTGAAGGCAAAAGGGGACAACAGAAGATGGGATGGAAAGATAATATCACAGAAACAATGAACATGAACTTGGACTGACTTCAAGAGATAGTGGAGGATAGAAGAGCCTGGCATGCTATGGTCCACGGGTCACAAAGAATTGGACATGACTGAACAACATGAACAATAACAACAACTTCCTGACTCTGGCCCAGCATTCATTCCCCTGAGCCACCTCGCTCATAACTCTCAGAGGTAGGGATGTGCACATGGGTCTTTGTGAATACAGGTCTCAGAATACTATCTGCAAAATCACGCTGTCTTTCTACTGAGGAAAGCTATTATACACATGGTTGCAATTTTCATAAATGTTGAGTAGTAGGAGAGGGTAGAATGAAATTGGGAAACAGCTAATAGTCCCATTTGGTTGGACTTTTAGAAGGGGAATACTATGGAATAAGGAGGGAAATTAAATTGGAACATGGTTATAGAACCTTAAAAGCCAGGCTAAGAAGTTTGATTTTTGTCTATTGGTATCAGCAACTCACTGTCATTTGAGTGGAATACAATAATTTAGTACAATAATTTTGGCAACATGAAGGATAGGCAAAGGCAGATAAGAGGCTGTTATACTTGTATGGGTAAGAGTTAATAAAGTCCTGAAGTAGGTTGGTGGAAGTAAGATTGAGAAGACAGATTAGAGATGCTATGGAAGAAAAATCAACAGAACTTGGAAATTGGTTGCAAGGGATCAATAAGGGAGAAGGAAGCGTCAAAGGTGACGCTGCGGTTTCAAGCCTGGATCAATGGAGAATGGAGCTACCATAAACAAAAATAGGAGAGTTGGGAGGTCAATTTAAAAAATCAAAAAGAATGCATTAATCTATTAAGGTACTGAGCATACAAAAACAAAAATGAAACTGTTGATTAGTGGGGAAAATGATGGATTTATTTTCAACATGTCGAGTTTGAAGTGCCTTTAGTACCAGTTGACAGTTGGAAATATGGGAATGAAATTTATGATGGGAGAGTTTGAAGATGGATGTGTAGATTAGGCAATCACTGCATAGAAGTCAAAACTGAATCGTTGGGGACAGTCAAGATTACCAAAGGAGAGAGTATGAAGAGAAAAGGGGCATAGGTCTATAGATTTAAAACTGGAAGGTACATTAGAAGTCATCTAGTTCAATCCCTTTATTTTACATATGAAGAAATTGAGGACCAGAGAGTTTCAGTAACTTCTCTAAGGTTACACAGATAGAAAGTAGCAGAACTGGGAAAGTAGTAGAATAGGACCCAGGTCCTACAATTCTAGTACTAGAATTCTTTGGACTGCATCATGAGGACCAAGGACAAAGCCTTTGGGGACAACTACATTTAAGCACAACTATATTTGGACAGTCGGAGAAGGACCAATCAGCTAATTAATCTGATGAGCAGAAGTCGGACAGAGAGGAAGAAAACTGATCTAGAACAACGTTACAGAAACCAAAGGAGGGGTTGGTATATTGAATGAGAGAGCAATTGACAGTGTCAAATGCCATAAAATGGTCAATGAAGATAAGAACTAAGAAAAGGCCATTGGATTAATAACTCATTGGTGTCCTGGGCGGGAGTTGTTTTAGGAGGGTGGTAGGCTCAGAAGATTACAAAGACTTGAGAAATGAATAGGTATGAGGAATGAGGAAGTATAGGCCCTGAATATAGCCTATTCCTCTAAAAAGTTTAGGTGGTAAAGAAAAGAGAGATTTTACTGGAGGAATATAACATGTAAAACAAATTGGCAAACACAAGATAATTTCTGGAAGAAGAGAGACTTAATGACTAGGCATGAAGAAAGGGTTCATTTAGGAGGAATGCATGCTGAACCTGCAAGAAAACTAAGTATCCTAAGAACCCAGCATATGTCATTTATCTTAGCCATGCTAATGAGTTGAGAGCCAAGAAAATCCTATAAGAATTCATTTGGAGATCTGGGGATTCTGGGTTTGTGAGGGCAGGGCAAACAGGGCAGGAAGTAGTCCCCCAGAACTGTGCTCTTCATACTAGTGACATTTTCTGCCCTGGAGCAAACAAAGCCCCAGTCTCTCCAGCCTAGGTACAGCTCTACCAGAAAGGAGTCTAAGAGGAAAAGTTTGAATAACAAGGGATTTATTAAATTCCTCATTTTTATTAAATAAAGTAGTGTTTCAGAGGTCACAGTAGAAGTGGATAACAGAGAAGGCTGGCTGACTGGGCTGAGCTAGACAGGTATGGGAAGAAGAGGATCATTGGATCATAGGATCATAGGTTTAAAATTGGAGATCTGAAAGGTCATTGAATTCAATCCCCTCATTTTAAAGAGGAGGATATTGAGTTAAGAGAGGTTCGATCACTTGTCCACCATCACAAAGCTAGTATGTGTCTGAGGTGGAATTCAAACTCAGGTCTTTCTGACTCCAAGTCTAAGCTACAGGGAAAAGGATTTTCACCTAGGGTAGGAGGAGGATTCTGAATTTTAGGATTAGAAGATTATGCAGTTAGAATTTGCTAGGAAAAGGGCAGGAGTAGTACTAGCCAGCATGTATATAGTACTTTAAGGTTTGCAAGGCTTGTAGAACGATAATACCCTTGTGCTTCTAATTAGAACATTGATATGATGAAGCCTTTCTCTGCTAATGGTATCTCCTGGGTAATCAGCTCAGGTGATTGTAGTGGGAGAAGGTTAAAGCTTATGGGGCCCACAGACTTGGATATCCTCATTAAGTGTTTAACTAGCATAGAGGTTATTTTTAATCTCCATAAAGCAGAGGTTCTAACATTTTTTTTTTTTTGGTATCATGGACCCCTTCCACAATCTGTTTAAATGCAGAAAATAAAAAAAGTAGTATTATAAAAGAAAAATTATATTGAAATAGAGTTAGCAAAATATTTTAAAAGTTCACAGGCCCCAGGTAAAGAACCTCTGTCTTTGAGGCTACATGCATGCTTACTTGTTGCTATGCTAAGAAACAAGGAACAATAACATACTACTTTTTTTTTAAGAGAGACTATACCAACAATGAAGACTAATTAGCTTGCGTGTTCCAAGCTCAGTGGAGCTGATATAGTGTTCTCATAAGTGCTTATTTTATAAGTTGCCAATTCTAGGAATAAAGTCTAAAGGAGCCATTGTTCATGCTTCTAAGAGCATACACCTATCAGAGCCATTAATGTTGCAGTTTAGCTATTGTGTGATGTGAAGTCATAAAACGGAAATGCCGGGTTGAGCTGAGTAGTCTTGCAGGGAGGAGCTTAAAAGACTCTGGAGAGAATTTTGCAGCATCCCACTGATAATGAATGACTGCTTACAGAAGAAACCAGTTATTTTAACTGTAGCTGGCAGCCAAGACCTATCATTTTTCTCAAGTTGCTGCACTACTCTACAGGGTCACCTCTCTGGCTGACTGCTACCTGACCGGTGGAAAATTTCCATTCAAAACGCTTCTCTTGCCCAGTAGGGAAGAGGTGTGGGGCCAACACTCCTTGCTGTGGACCAGGCATTAAAGATTCTGTTGATTCCTTTTCTGGCAGCTCTGAAGGATGGAGATCATAGTTTCTCTCAATGGTCAGGCTGTAAAATACTGCTGACTCAAGAAGGTGGTGCTGATGTTGTAAATAATTTTAACAACTTTTGGAACTGTTCAGGCTGGATAGATGACACCCAAGAGCATGTTTTATTACATCTCATTTCATTTTTACCCTGATGCAGGGAACTTCAAATCTTTTCCTGGACCTGGGAAGTTAGAAAAGGTTGAAAAGAGGAGATAGTTTGAAAAGGTCGGACTCTTTACTTCTGAACAATGGGATGAAGGAGCCAGAATTTGAAGTGACTGGATATATAGTCACCATGCCTCAGGGTTCAGAAAGGTAGTGCTATCTGACATAGCTGATTGAGAGTTAAGAGTTTTTGGAACTAATCCCAGCTCTTGTCTCTGATTCACTATTGTTGTCCCAAACTATATCCACCCTTTGCCCAGAGCATCAGAATTGATCATAGTGAAAGACAGGGAGAAGGGTAAGGAGAGATAGTGATAGAGGGAACCATGCAGTGCCTATTTAGACAGAGATGGAAAGTAAAGAAGAGGTGAGTGAATGCATGAGTAAGCATCGAGTATAGGCCAAGCACTGTGCTAAATGATGGGGATACAGATAAAAACTGAGAGTCTCTGTTCTTGAGGGGCCCACATTACACCAACAGCAATAATTGCTAGTCTTTTCATAGTACTTTAAGGTTTGCAAAACAATTTTCATATAATCTCCAAAATGATTTTATGAGACAGGAGCTATTATTATCTTCATTTTATAGATGAGGAAACTGAGGTCAAGAGAAGTTAAGTGACTTGCCCAAGGTCACATAGCTAGCGAGTGTCTGAGGCAGTATTCGAACTCTTGTCTTCTTGACTACAAGTCTAAGGCTATCCATTGGGTATTTTATTGGAGGAGACAATATAGAAGAGAATGTTCAGCTGTAGGGCAGATGGTAAAACCAGGAAGTACTAAGGGTTCAAGGAAGGAGCAGATGGCAAAGGCCATGGGTCTTTAGGTTATATCTGTGGGTTTGATGATGGTGCTGGGGATTATCAGGGCAAAGAGGCAGGATTGTAAGGTTTAGTAATTTTCCATCTCATTGAAAGGAAAAGAGGGTTGACTTTCTAAGTCATGTAAATGGGTGTTGGGTTTTTTTTGTGTGTGTTGTTGTTTTGGCTAGGCATTGGGGTTAAGTGACTTGCCCAGGGTCACACAGCTAGTAAGTGATATGTGTCTGAGGCTGGATTTGAACTCAGGTCTTCCTGACTTCAGGGCTGGTGGTCTATACACTACACCATCCAGCTGTCCCAATGGGTGGGTTTTGGGAGGCTGTTAGGGATGGGTGTGAGGGGAAAACGAAAGGGCTGGAGCAGCCTACTCATGATGGGCCTTGTCACTGCCTGGTCATCCCAGATGGGTTCTCTCCATGCTCTCATACCCCTCACCATACTCAAACTTCCCTATTATCTTGCTCTTTTCTTTCTTCCCATCTTATGCTGAGATGAGAAGGCCCTCCAGGTTCATTTATTCATCCAATTCATACCAATTCTTATAGAAAGTGTGTTCTACCTATTTCAATTTTTCTCTTTTTTTTCCCATCCAAGGGTCAGAGAAATGGAGATAGTCTTATCTAGTCCAAGCTCTGCTCAAACACAAATCCCAGCTATTATATTTCTAGCACAGACTTGCAGTGACAGGGAAAACACTGTCAGCTGAGGTAGCCTGTTCAATTTTGGGATGGCTCCAGTTGTGACTTGGTGTTCCCTTATGTTGAACGGAGACTGACTTTTGGTAATCTTTAGTCCTAAGTCTTCCTCCTTCCCCCTAGTACCCACCCTTCCTCTTGACAAACCTTTAAATACTTGAAGAAGACAATTATCTTCTTTTCTCCAAGCTAAGTATCCTTGTTTTTTTAACTGAATCTACAGTGGATAGTTTCTTGTCCTCTTACCATTCCAGCTTTTTTTTTCTGGGCAAACTCTAGCTCATGATAGGACACAGATCTCCAGATGTGGTCTGAGCAGAACATAGTACAGTAGGACTATTATTTCTCTGTTTTGAACATGAGACCTCTGTTAATGAAGCATTAGCTCTTTTGACTGTCACATCACACTGCTGATGTATATGGCTTCTGCAACTAATTAAAACTATGAGGTATTTTTTTTTCTTGCATGGATTGTTTTTCAGCTATGTCTACACCATCTAGCTATATATATCACAGGACAGCATGTTCTCCTTCCAGACAAGTATGGCACTGAGTTCACCTGCTGAAATCCCAGATGATCTCATCTATTACTGGAGATACTAATCTCTAGGTTGAATATGGAAACTGATAGCAAAAGGAAAGGTTTGGTAAAGAGGGATTTCCTTCTATAAATTAAATATTGCCAGCAGCTGTTAGAATGCTATTGTAATACATAGCTATCACAAAGACATGTGAAGATACAGGTGGTTGGGCAAGGTTTTCAAAAGCTGAAAAAAAATGTACTCACATGTGGATGCATGGGTAATCTATGAATAGGCAACTAGGAGGTGCATTGAATAGAATGCTGGACCTGGAGTCAGGAAGACCTGAGTTCAAATCTGGTGTTAGATACTTACCAGCTGTGTGACCTTGGGCAATTCACTTAACCCTGCCTCAGTTTCCTCATCTGTAAAATAAGCATGAGAAGGAAATGGCAAACCACTCCAGTGTCTTTGCCAAGAGAACCCCAAATGTGGGCACCAAAAGTTGGACATGACTGAAATGACTTAACAACAACAATAATAAGGCAGTTGTTCCAATGTGTACCCACATTCAAGTAAGGAACTGAGATAGAGCAATAGTCTGCAGCCACTTCGTATCAGTTGTAGTATGGGATCACTAAGAGTCAGAAGATGACTGAAGGATGACTGAACAAAAACAAAAACAAAGAAAGTATGACTGTATAAGGGGATGGTGAAGGAGCTTCCAAATCAAGTAACCCCTCAACATTTTCTTAGGCTGCTTTATCTGGATCTCTTCACATTTAACCTAGAGATGAGTATCTTTAGGAATAGAATAAATTGCCTGAGGTTTCAACAACTTAACTCAGTGCCATAGCTACCACAGCATTCAATAATAGCATTTATTAGCATAGCATATATTGATTGCCTACTATGTGTAAAGCACTGTGTTAATTTTGGTATTCATAGAAAAAAAATGAAATAGTGCCTACCATTAGCAGTTTGAATCTACTGCCTTTAGCACAATCTACGTTGTAGCATGTTTATTTTTCTACCTGTTGTATGCGCAGATTAGGTAATAAGTTCCTTTAGGGGAGAGTCTTTCATTCTTTTTCCTATTTTAGTCCTCACTCCTTAGCATAGCACCTTGTGCATTTTAGGGACTTAATGATGTTAATTTGAATCTGTAGAGATGTTTGAAAATGGATCTGGATAGGTGTAACACCTTCTCCTATTGATTTTTCCTTCCTCTTCTCTTACCCTACTCAAAATATAATAAAAATGACTTGTATCACTATATTTATTTGGGCTTGAAATCATCTGATTGCTTTTCTTTGTTTTGCAAACTGTTAAATTCGTTCAGCATTGAAATATTGTCATCATAATTTCATACGGAGGATACATGGGCATTTCCCCTCCAAAAGATACAACTTTTTTCCCTTGGTTTTCCTTGCTGACTCCCATACGTATATTGCTGTTTTCATGTGCCTAGAAGAGTATTTTTCCCCACTCTACCAAAAAAATACCATTGTCTTGTATAGATCCCTTGCACAAAATCTATTTTTATTTGAATTATTATCAGCTTGTTTTAAGTTCTAAACCTGAAGGAAAACATGATATTATCTTATCTGTTAGTTAGACTTGAACCCACTATTTCTCTCTGTGTTTCTATTACTCTATTCAAGAAATCTTTTCCTAAAAAGTTATATATAAGCAAATGTTTTGCAATGGAATTATGTCAAAATACTGTTTGAGAGAACAATGTGGTCAATTTTTATTTTATGCTAATAATTTCTTAGAGAAATAGTGGATAGAGGGCTAGTCTTGGAGTAGGGAAGACCTACTTTCAAGTATTGTCTCTAATATGACTGTGTGATCCTAGGCAAATCACTTAAACTTTCAGTGCCTTAGGCAACTCCTTAAAATGATAATTTTCAGAGGAAGTGCCCACTTACATTGGTATATGAAGTACCCTGCACTGATGATGCGTTGATTTGCATAGGTCTAGTCCAAAAAGAAAAAAAATCAAAGTACTGATTTATATATATGTATATATATACTGATATATGTATAGATATATATATAGATATATATGTATATATACACAGATGTATATATATGTATATACATTTGCAATCCTTATTTACTTTGTTACTCTGTGCATAGAGGAAGAGGAATTAAGAGTCATGGGTATTCTGATTCTGGTTAGCCCTCTTCATGATGCTTTAGAAAGTAAGCATTCTCATCAAACTGACAATCAGAAAAGGGGTAGAGTGGGGGATGTGTCTGGCTTAGGGTCAGAGATGATTTAGGGTGTGGCGATTACAAAAACTCTAGAAAAAAGAAGGTTCAAGGGGGTCAGGGAGGAATGATGGGCATGGGAGACATCTCTCTGCCTGAGACCCCTTTTGAGCCCACTTTATCACTCTGCTAATAATTAATTCCATGGGAAGAAACTGGAATCTTATACATTACAGCTGAACTGATAAGCCATCCATGCTAGGAAGGAGTTAGATGGCAGGACTGTGGAAGTCCCAACCATCAAAAGGAACATGATGAAGAAAGCTGGCTGGAAGAGGAATTGGTACCCTGCATCCTGAATCCTCTCAACCAGTTGAACATTGACCCTCTGATGTACCATGAGTAGAATAGCATTTGGGAAGTAAATAGTTGTGAGTATAAGCATCTGAGCTGAACTCCTGGCTTTGGTATGTCCTTGTAGACTAGTTAAAGAATAATTGGACCTAGGGAAAACCATGGGCATGCAGCTTATGTTGTTTTGATATATTTAATTTTATTGCTTTTGCTTCCATAGTTATGAGTAAATATATACATATAGTTAAATCATGCTTGTGCAAAAGACTCTGTTATACTATGTTATTGTGATTTTAATGAAACATAGCACTGAGTCATTGAATAAATCTACACACCCATCCTAGGACTAATAAGATGAGCGCTATCACACCCAAAAAGGGCAGAGCTAGATCATATAGCTAGCCACCTCCCTAAGAGCACTAATGGGCAGCTAGGTGGTGCAGTAGATAGAGCACCAACCTGGAGTCAGAAAGACTCATTTTCCTGAGTTCAAATCTGGCCTCAGACTCTTATTAACTATGTGACCCTGGGCAAGTCACTTAACCTTGTTTGCCTCAGTTCCTCATCTGTAAAATGAGCTGGAGAAGGAAATGGCAAACCATTCCCAGTATCTTTGCAAAAAAACAAACAAACCCAAATAGTGTCACAAAAAGTCAGACATGACTGAAAAATGACTCACCAACAACAACAACAACAACTGAGAATTCTGGAGAGTTTGACTTTTCGTTGAAGGGTTCTTTGGTGTTGGATGAAGCTCTCAAGCACCAGTGACTTCCAAAACTTAGCCCTTATTAGTGAATAGGATCAGGCAAGTGTCCAGAAGTGCCTATTAATGGTTAAATGAACAGATACAGGCAGATGTGGCATGTAAAATTTGTGTGTATACAGAATCACAGAAATGTGTGGAGTCAAGGAACATGCATAAATCATTTCTTGCTAAGTTTTCTGCTGCTCCATACCTTCATTTTCACTCTCCTTTCTCCTGATTAGTATTGATCTCCTCACAGTATGCGGTTTCCATGGCCACATATTACTTCCTGTTTCCTTTGGTATTTCTTATTTAAGAAGTAATCATATTGTATAGATCACAAAGTGTTTACTTGATATTTATTTCATTCTTTGAAATTCACTGTGGACTTAAAAAAACTATTTTTGTCTGGCTTTCTTTTATTCTAACTGGGGAGGGGGCAACCACGCTGCGAGATGGTAAGTAGAGAAGGACAATGGGAAGTCATAAATCTCAATGGTGGGAGAGCAACTTCACAATCATGTGTGCTGCTGAATCTGAAAGGGGCTTTGGATGCCAGGGAAGAAACAGGTACCCACAGCAGCACCTAAGGGACAAAACAAGGCCAGATTGAAATAAATATAGCCAAGGTGTAGAATGAGTAACTAATAAAGCTCTAAGAGTGTTGACAGCAAAATAACTGTGCTAATGAGACACGCCAAGTTTAAGTCCTCTGGGAGAGAAAACATGAAACAGACCCCCAAAAAGCATTGCTCTTATAGCCACAACATCTGAGTCTGAATCCTGTCTTGGTCACACACTACATGTGTGTCCTTGGGTAAATTAATATTTCTGGGGCTCAGATTCTTAATCTATAAAATAAAAGATTTTGGTGAGATGACTCCTAATGGCCCTTCCTGGTACAAATTTATGGTCCCTTGAACTGCTCTAAGATTCAAGGTCCTTAAGTTGAGAAATTGCTCTGGGAGGATGAACTAGGACTGAACTGGGACTGAGACATGGACAGCTGGCTTCATCATCTACCACTAGGAGAGATGTAATTCTAAATCTTCTTAAGGCTGGACTTTAGAAGCTTTGTGTTCCTCATCACAATCATGAAAACAAATGAGCAATTGTTAGAATTTTTCTAATCTCCCCTGCAAGGGATCAAAAGTGCTGATTTTAAGGTTTGCTGAAATATTGAAATACCTATTGTTTTTCTTGAGAAAACACAGACAAAAACCAAAAGGTGAGATAAGATGAAATTCAGAATTAAATCAGTTTAATGTTGGCAAATAGGGCCAGAATTGAATATTAAGAGATCAGTGTGGACTGCATTCAGAAAATTATGAAGGGCTTCGAAGAATTGTAGGGTGCTTGATGCTGCAGTTGTTATTCAGTCATGAACGACTGTTACCCCATTTTGGGTTTTCTTTGCAAAGATACTGGAATGCTTTGCCATTTCCTTCTCCAGCTCATTTTATAGATGAGGAAACTGAGGCAACCAGAGTTGCCCAAGGTCACATAGCTAGTAAGTGTCTGAGGCTAGATTTGAACTCAGAAGGATGAGGGTTCCTGACTCCAAGTCTATCCATTGCACCATCTGGCTACTTGATGCTGCAAAAATCCATCTTTAACACCAAAATTCTTTTAATGAAGACACACAGTCATGAGTCATGAAATAATAAATTAGAATTGTGAATACTCCAAAAGACAATGGAAAAGCATGTAGTAAGTAGGTAGTAGAATACTACCAACTATGGTATGCACATAAGAAAGGTAGGGAGAGACATCTGAGAGGACATGTATAACCAGACAAACAGGTTGGGCAGCCATAAATTAAGAATGAGAGACCACAGATAGACAGTCTGAGAGGTATATTGGCATATTCGAAGAAACAGGGTAGGCTTCTGGTGCATTGGTTGGATCCTCCATAAAGGATTTATGGAAAGAATCACAGAGAATAAAACAGCATTGAAAGACTGTGATCTGAACTGCTAGAGCAGAAGCTCCCACATGACTGAAATCATGGATTCGTCAAAATAGCAAAGTGGAGTTGGTCAAACTAAGAAAGAAAATCAACTCTCCCTTTTTTATCCCAGACTTCATCCACATATTCTGAGCCAAGTCATGAGTCTGTTACTAAATAAGACTTAAACGCCTGTGTCAGAGACTCTTTAAAATACCATGTTATCTTGGCCTTACAACAACTAGCGTAGGAATGAATGGAAGACAGATATTCCATCATGTCTTTTTGCTTTTGGTTCTGTTTCCAGTATGTTTCATTATATGTCAAAGAGAATGTATAATTGGAGATATATATGTGTATGTATGTATGTATGTATGTGTATATGTATGTGTGTATACACACACATACACCTATATCTCCAATTATACATTTACACATATACATAAAAGTGTATATATATGTATTTGTGTATAGATACATATACATATTTATGGGCTTGGAAGGGGATTTGGGAGAAAACAGTGTTTTATCTTTACAGATTCAATACATTTAAAACTGTGCTGATCCTTCTCTTTCAAATCTGTTTTAGTGATTCTGGATTTTGCAAGTCTTTAGCTGGAGGAGTTAGCTGCTTAACCATAAGACTGGATGTATAAGCAAAGAATTTATGGGAGAACATTCTGAGATTCCCATAAAAAGCACTTGCTTGGGGTTGGTAGCCAAAACCTAAACCTATATAATAAATAAGACTGATTCTCCTTTTCAATCTGAACTACAGAAAATTGGGAAATCTTAGTTGGAAATGCAGATTCATTCCTAAGAGTCTTTTAAACCAAGATGCCAGGATAGGCATAATAGGTAGCAATGGGAATATTATTTGAGCTGAGATGATCAAACTTCTGTTCTCCCTAATCTCTCCACCAGCATATAAACAGAAAAATTTATTGAGCAGCCCAGTTCCAATGCAAGGCCAGATTAATTAACTTTATAATCTATCCTGTTCATTGTGGTATCTTATAATGTATTATTACATTGCCATTCCAATTCTGCTCATTCCATGTTAAAAACAGTTTTCAAACTAGTAAGCCACGACACTTAGAACTCACATAGGAACTGCGTATGGAAAACTATCACCTGAATAATGGTGATGCTAAGGTCCATTTGATTTTTTTTTCAAGATTCATAAAGAGTTTATTCAAAGGAATTTCTAGGTACATAAGAGTCTTCAAGTTAATGAGGTTAACAAAAAGACAGATTCAGCTAACATGTGCTGCTGTGTATTCACTACAAGCTAGTGCAAAAAATCTTATGTTTGTTCAGTACCATCTAAGGCAGAATTAAAGCAAAACATTTGACATCAACTAAATCCAATAGGCATTCATCCATCCATAGTTCCTGGCAACTGAGCTCTTTGGTGGAAGGAGGCAGACGACACTCAAGCTCTGACCATAGGAACCACGGTCAGGGAGTGATCACACCAGATGTTAGATAGGAATGTTAAACTCACAATGAGACCCTTAGGTTGAAAAGCTTAGAGATTTAATACCCCACCTGCATCACCACAGTTTGGAACTGAGTCCCATGACCCAATGCCAACTTCTTGGACATCTCAAAACAGCCTTCCCTGACATTAGCCTCCTCTTAGGCCCTCCCCAGGCTAACTGTAGAGAATGCTGATGCTGAGTGCACATGCACTCTCTGGGCTCACATGGTATAGCTGTACAGTTCTTGATCTTGCAGTGAGCGGGGTCTGGGTGCTTAAAGCAGAATATTTGAAATCTCACTTTTCACACGTTACTGAACTTGTTTGAGGTTTCATCCTTTCCCGACAACCCAATTCCCCACCCTCACCTCCTCTCGTCCTTGGATAAACATATTGGTGGAATATAGCTCATCAGCTTACACAATTTCCATTGGTTCTTCCAGAAGAACAGAGCATTTACACTGTCATCCAAGCTTCCATTGCACCACCAACCTTATATTGGGTATTCACTCAGCACTGGCAGTTTGTTCAAGTAGTTATGGGTCTTGTCTTTTTCAATAGGACACTTAATGCCACTCTTACATTCATCAGGCTGAGGGATATGGAAAGGTATTTTGACCTTCAACACAATGCCATGCACTAAAGCTGTGCTGTTCTTAGACCAGACATCGCTGAAGAAGGCAACATTGACAATATAGGATTCTCCTCTGTGCAATTTACAGGGCTGAGTGGAACAGGGATTCATTTCCACCTCCTGGCCTCTTCCAACCTCAGAGCAGCATTTCATAAAGTGAACTTGCTTGGCCAGGGCAGCGACCTGAGGGCCAGGAGCAGCAGCACTGAGCTGAAGGAGGAGTAAGTCATTGCCATGGTATAAGAAGAGGTAGGGATGAGAGGAAGTCCCTGGTCTATGTGATTTTAACTAAAGACTAAGAATGGGAAGAATTCTTTTGCAGAAGAAAAAAAAAACTAAGGTCCATCATGGCTCTAATGAGCCAAAGTGAAGTTTTCTCATCATGACTTTAAAAATAGAGGATATTTCCTCCAACAAACAGAAGTCAGGGTCATATAAAAAATGAATTATTGTAATGAGGAGAAAAGTAAAAAATAGGGAAGTAAGTATAGGTAGAGAAATTAGGAAGGTACAAAGTGGAAAGTTTTAGATATGACTAAAAAATCAAACACAAAGAAACAAAACTCAGGAGAGGGAAGCTGGAGCCCAGAGAAAGATTAATTTAATGAAGGCCAGGGGATGGGATAACATCTATCTGAGTAGACAAAATTTAAACAGAAAATATCAGGAAGTGGAAGGTGGTGATCAGGTCAACTTGAACACATCTAAAGTTAGGTTAATGAAACCTGGAAGATTAGAATCAAATCAGCTTATGCAAACAAAAAGCCACATATAGATGCTGAATATGTGGAAAAAAAGAGAGGTCACTAACCTAAGTTTAGCTTCATAAAAGGTTCTGGGTGAGATTATAGGAGCAGGGATCCAGAGCACTAATGTTGAGGCCAACTGGACACCTGAGTTGATGCTAAGAGATGGCATACACTACCCTTTCATTAGGGATTCCAAGTGTTGTCACAATGAAGGAAGCAGAGAAGTTCAGTTGTGAGAGCTGGAAGGCTGCTGCTGCTTCCAAAAGCTCTGTAGAGTGTACCAGGCTCTGGGATTTATGTTTAGGTAGTATTCAATTCCAGACTGCCACACTAAAGTGAATATCACAATAAAACAAGTTACATGAATTTTTTGGTTTCCCAGTACATATAAAAGTACACTATACATAGTCTATTAAATGTGCAATAGTATTGTGCTGAAAATTGTACATAATTTAATTAAAAATACTTTATTGCTAAAAAATGATAACCATCACCTGAACCTTCAGAAAATTAAAATCTTTTTGCTGGTGCAGGGCAAGAGCCTTGATGTTGATGGCTGCTGACTGATCAGCAAAGTGATTCCTGAAGTTGTTAAGCACTTTACAAATATTATCTCATTTGATCCTCACAGGAACCCTGTGAGGTCAGTGCTATTATGATCCTCATTTTATAGGTCAGGAAATTGAGGTAGATGGAGGTTAAGTGACTTGCCCAGGGTAACACAGCTAGTAAACGTCTGAGGCAAGATTTGAATTTAAGTCTTCCTGACTCCAGGCTCAGTGCTCTATCCATTGTGCCCCCTAGCTACCAGTAAGTCACAGAATCCAACTTAATGTTGGAAGAGACCTCAGAGGTCATCTAGCCCAGCGTTGGCCCATATCATGAGTCCTGTCTATAATATCTCCAGTAAGTGGTCAAAATATTTGAATCAAAGTAATAGCAAAGATGGGAGTACAATTGTAGTTGAGTAGTTCTATATTCTCTCTGTCATCTGGTCTAAGGAACCAACCTTTTCTTTTCTTCTTTCTACATGCATTTCAAATATTTTCCTTTGTTATTTACTTCTTTTCATTCTTTCCCTATGCTGCATATAGAATCTCTTCCAATTTAGTCAGTGATAAATCTGCTGGGCAACATCTATATAAGCTTAACATAGTTCATTGGTTCCTTTCTGGGCATAGATTGTTGGTTAGTCTAGTTAGTTAGAACCTGGTTCGAGTCTGAGGCAATGTGGTTGGGTGGATAGAGCACTGGACTTGCTATCAGAAGACCTTTGTTCAAATCTTGGATCTTCCACTTATTGGTGATCTGGGTGAGCCAATTAATCTCTAATTTTGGCTTCCTTATCTATAAAAATGGGTGAAGGCGATAGCTGACATTTATATGCCACTTTACATATAATATCTCATTTGATACCCACATCATCCTTGGAAAGTAGGTCACTAATAGTATTCCCATTTTGTAGATGAGAAAACCCTGGCTCAGACTTGTCTATGTTTGTACAACCAGCAAGTGTCAGAACCAAGTGTCTTCTGAGTCCAAGTTCAATTATCTTGACCTACACTGCATTGGCTACCTCATTTGGTTTTTGTCAAGTCCTATCAAAATTTAAAATGAAATGTTCAAATCTTGAAAATTTCAGGTACAAGGGAGAGTGGGAGAGAGAGTTCAGCCTTTCATTTATACTGGAAGAAAAGTCCAATAAAAAATCATTATCATAATTAAAGCAAAATAATACCAATATCTTCATAAATATAGGTTTGTATACTTTGAAGAATCAAAGAAGTTGTAAGGAAAATTTCTCAAGGCTAAACTGAACCTCATGAGCAACATCTTATTAGGTGCATATAATAATAAGTCTAAGGACATAGGTTTGTGTATACAGGTCAGGGGACTTAGATGACATTTTTCAGATGTGTTATAACACTAATAATTCACAGATATAATGTGCTTTCTTCACAATATCTTGCCACTGGACCCAGATGGCTCTGGAGGAGAAAGTGAGGCTGGTGACTTTGCACACCCCTCCCTCACTTAAATCCAATTCACTTGCAAGTCATGGCATCACCTCCCTGATGTCATGGCCCTCTTCAAGAATGAAGGGCAAACAACAACAGCAACTTTGAATTAAGCTGTTCAAGGATTATTACTTTTCAGAAAATGCAACCGAGACTCAGAAGTTGGGAAACTTGAAGAACCATGGCTATAACAGATTTTCTGACACCATTAGTTTTACTCTGTGGTGCTGTCTCTCACACTATGGAATCTCTCAGCTGTCATCTATTGCTTGTGTGACATGGAGCAAGACATTTAAACTCTCTGAGCCTCAATTTCCTCATCTGTGAAATGAAGGTGGTCAGATTAGATGACCTCTAAGTATTTTTTTGGCTCTGAATCTAGGAAACCCATGAGGAGAGACAGAAAGGTTTAACCAATTTTAAGTTCTATTTCTAGAAAAGGCAGCATGGAGCAGCAGGAAATGTGTTAGACCTAAAGTTAGGAGTCTTGGATTAGAATCTCAGCTCCAATACTTGAAAATGATGTGTGACAATGATGAATTCACTTTAACATCCTAGGACTCAGTTTCCCACTATGTAAAACTGGGATAATAATACTTGCATTACAGACTTTGCCTGGCTGTTTTAAGGAAATTATTTTGTAAACCTTAAAGTCATATAGAAATGTAAGTTCTGAGTTATTCGGCAGACCTGAATAATCACTAGAGCCAAGTCAAGATGTTAAGAATGTTTGTGTCATCTTCCTTCTCTAACTTGTCAATATATTATTTCCTACTTTAGTATGAATTAAAGAAGAAGCACTGGGGACTCTATTAGAGTAAATGTGAAATCTGGCAGTCTTTTTCCCCATGGTCTCTTAAATTTCATCCCTAATAACTCAGAATAAAGTTATCACACAAAATACTCATAAAATCCTCATAGCTCATTTTTTTGAGTATGCATTTGGGGTGAAGAGAAATTTTTTTTTTATATTTTGGCTGTTGCTCCTCCCTCATCATCACATCTGGACCCCAAATCTCCCATCTTTCATTCTGTGCCATCTGGATGGTAGCTCATTCATTTTCTTGGCTCTTTGCAGGGACATGCCACACAACCTCTGAATCTGGGGGGACTGTGAACCCAAATGCCCAAACTCATGGTTGTACAGTAGAAATATTGTAGTTTTGAAATGTAATACCAACACGGTTCTATGTGCACATTTCAGTTAATAATCAAGAGCATTTATTAAGTTATAAAAAGAATGGCAAAGAAAAAATAAAACAAAAACAAACAACAAAAAACCAGTCCCTATTCTCAAGTAGAACATCCTAATGAGTATTTATTTAGATGTGATGTAAGTTTGAGATAGGTGTTTCATAGGCCATTGACCATTAATATTGAGCCCAGAGCTCAGGACCATTTTTCAGAGTCTACTTTTGTTAACTATTTGTAAATTATTTTAAAGATCAAAGGAATATGAATGTTGGAATGACATTTCCCCTTGCTCTATCATATGCTTATATCTCTGTCCAAATAGTAGCAACATTCTTTGTTTTAATATTTGCCTTGACTATTTGGGTACTACAATCCTGCTCTTTTCAGGTGTTTGCGGTAGGAAGAGGAAGGGATCATATGTGCTGACTGGCAGCATGATGTAGTGACTAGAGTGCCCAACTTAATGTTAGGAAGACACAGGTTCAACTCTGACCTCTAGCACTTATTATGTGAGGCTGGGCAAATTACTTAATTTCTGTATCAATTTTCTTACCTGTAAAATGGAGATATTAAGGTTCCTAGGTTATTCTGATCTTATTCCAAATAAGATCGTGTATATAAAGTGTTTTGCAAACCTTAAAGTGCTGTCTATGTGTCAGTAATTTTTTTTTGTTATCTGTGCCTCACCTAATGTTAATGAATTCTATAAAACATAATATCTGGTGAGATGGTGTCACAAGAATAGCTAGTTCCACAGGGCAAATGATGGGCAAATTATATTACAGCAGGGTCATAGGATCAGAGATTTAGAGCTAAAAGAGATCTTAACCTAGTCGAACCCCTTCATTTTACAGATGAGGAAACCGAGGCCCAGAGAACTGAAGATTTGCACACAAATATTGAGTCTTAACAGTCTTTCCACTGCTCCACTAGATATTTCCATTTGTTTATCACCCAGTCCAAGCAGTATCAAACTGGCTGATTCTGGAAGCAAGAGCTGGAAGAATGAAATTATCCAAGAATATCCAGGTTAGTTCCCTGAATGTTTGAGTGAAAGATGAAGGCTTGTTTTAAGACTTATCTATTTTTCCCTTTGCTATTTTAAACCTTTATGTGTCATTTCTTTCCCCTTTTCTTTTGCTCCCTCCTGTTCCCTCTCCTCTTACTTCCCCCTGTTCCCCTCCTCACCTTTTCCTTTCCCTTTGCAGATCAGTCTCTTGTCTACAAGTCATAGTTGCCTAGGTCACTAAGAGATTCAATAACTTGCCCAAGGTCATGCAATTAGTAAGTTAGAGGCAAGACAAACCCAGATATTGTTGACTTGAAGAATGATAGATTTAGAGCTGAAAAAGACCTCAGAGGTCATTTTGTCCAAACGTCTCATTTTACAAATGAGCAACTTGAAACACAGAGAGACTTACGTAACCTGCTAAAGGTCACAAGGATATAAGAAAAAGAACTTGGTCTTGACCTCAAGTCTTCTGGCTCCAAATCAAGAACGCTTGGCTAGCTTCTATCCACTCTACTGTAAAGTCTCTGCATAAACAGCTGTACCAACTCTTCAATAAAAATATGAAGGGCTGGGTTGTCAGTTTCAAAGACAAAAGAACAGGATAGAGGTAGAAATCTGTGCCCCTTGCTATAGCAGATCTACTTGGGGGAGGGGAGCAGGGTGATGTCAACAACAGACCACCGGAGAGAGCCAGCAAGTCAATTCTTAGTCACTGTCATTGGTGGAAGAAATCTGGGGGTTGAGTAGGCTCATGGTAGGCCTACTCATCAAGTAGGCTATAATACCTGTTCTCAGGAAACAAACAAACAAACATATCACTTTTCCTTATTATGTCTAATAAGGAATTTGAATTATCAGACATTATTATTGCTTAGGAACAAAAGAGAGATAAACCCACAAACATCAAAGAGTTATTTCAGTTTTTGAATAAAAATTTATATAAAACATATTATTGTTAGGAATACACTAAGAAAAAAGGTTTTAGGAAATAGGATGTTTTTGCATTTCAGAGGCAAAAAAACTACCCCACCTTATTTCTAATAAGAAATGGGCATAACTGGGACAATGAGGTGATTCCATTTAAAACTTTCTACAGAAGTCCTCGATTCCACTTGAATCACAGGATTTAAGAGTGTATTTTGTTATGTAATATTCCAACAGAGACTGTCAATAAAGATGCATTTATGATAAGTTTAAAAGAAAGAGCCATTTCACTATTTGCTACATGACTTTTGAAATGTAAGTGAATTCTGATTGCATTTCAGGGTCAGCCTGTTGGATTTTTACCCAAGGGTCTATATCCATTTGTAGCAGGAAATGACCAATAATGGTTAACTGGGTTTGAATGACTTATGACTGGCAATTTAAGTAAACTAATCACACCGGACTCCAATGTCCAGTGGTAATCTCACATTCAGCAACTGCTAGCCTCTATATCTGATTCTATCCTCTACAGACCATTTAATCTTGAATTTCAATGTTCTGTTATACTCCATGCATCCACAGTGAATGATGTGCAAGAATATGAATTTGGCCATCTATTTTGAGTTCTTCTTGTAATGAACTTTTTGTAATGAGCTATAATTCCAGATGACTGCACTTCAGAAGCATTCATCCATGTAGCAACAGTAGTTCTGAAAATATATAACACTATTTATAAAAAAAAGTCATTCATTTAATAAAATCACATAAAATTATACCACCATTCTGTTTGACTAGGGATTTCTCTGACCCATTTCAGTCATGGAAATCTCTAGAGGTGATAAATACAAATTTTTCTTTCTTTTTAATTGGGTTAAAATGTAACAGCAGGAATAACCCATCATGGTGTGGTTTAAAGGGCAACACAAGGGTTAGCTTGCCCCCAAACATGCTGCACTAATCTGTCACCAGGCTCAAAAGTCTAGCATTAGAGAGTTGGTTCTTTGGCCTAACAAACATACTTTTAAAAAGAAATATCCTGGATGATCAGCACATTAAGTCCCTATCAGGCATTCATGTCCTAGTGAAAATTTTTTTAATTAGATCCTTAAGATCCACAAAATGAGAGTATTTATTTGAAAGTGGGAAAGAGGAATTTCTTTGAGCATGAAAGATGAAGGAGGGGTCATTTAGAAATATAGAACCTTGTGTAGGGTGGGTAGATCTCAATGACATACTGTAAAAGGTGACACCTGAGAATAAATAGCAGAGGGCATTTGGTGCTCCACACAAGAAGAGGATATGGGAAAGCTGTGAATAAAAAGCAGATGGTAGATTTCCAAAGATAAACTTGCACTTTCCCATGTTGTCTAGCAGTGAGTAGAAGACATTTTGAAAAGGAAATTACTCAAAATACCTCAAACTTTCAAAAATATTTCCTTAATGTGTCACTCAGGACACCCCCAAAATGGCTTCAACCAACCTCTCCTATTTAACAGTCACTATTCCCCTAGACAAACACACTGCTTCTGCCACATTGATTTACTTACTAATACACCTTTCTTCTCACCCATCATGTTTTTCCTCAAGCCATTCCATCTAGCTACACTGTTTTCCTTCTTCCTCCCAGCCTATCCACATTCATTACTTTATTGCTATCATATTAATTCCTTATGAATCTGTCTAGTCAACTCAAAAATCTTCACTGGCACCCTGTCATCAATTGAGTAAAGTTCAAATTCCTTTGCATTAAAAGCCAGATATAATCCAACATTATCCTACTTTTCACATTGAATCTTAGGCTATTCCCTTCTATACACTGTAGACTCAAGCTGCTAGGAACTACCTGCTGTCCTGTGAACAGACACTGTGTTTTCTTGCCTCAGAGCCTCTGCTCATCTTCCTTATGACTTGAGTGTACTCTCTCACTTCTTCACCCATTGAATAAAGCCCAACTCAAAACCAACTCATCTACGAATTCACTCCCCGAGTTTTTAATGACTTTCTCTCATGAAGACCTCACGTAGAATTGTATTTGAATTTCTCTAATATGCTTTTAAGACTCAAAGGAATGGCTCTATAGCTGGTAGAGACCCTAGACACCATGTAGTCTTACTCCTTAATCATATAGTTGAGTAAATTGAGGTCCAAGGAGGTTAGTTAACTTAAACAAGGTCACCACAAGTAATAAGTACCAGAGGTGGGATTTTAAACCCAAGTCCCCCTGTGTTCAGGTCCTATGCTGTTATCATACATTATTTTTTACTATAGTTGTTTGTGTTAGTATCATATCCTATACTAGATTCCAAATTCAAAGAGGACAGAGACACTGCTTAACTTTGTATTAATCAATTAAGTAAGCAACATTTATTAAATGCTTACTAGGCAGCCAGGTGGCACAGTGGATAGAGACCTGGGCCTGGAGTCAGAAGGAACCGAGTTAAAATTTGACCTCAGACACTTACTACCTTTGTGACCCTAGGAGAGTCACTTAACCCTGTTAGTCTCAGTTTCCTCCTCTGTAAAATGAGCTGGAGAAGGAAATGGCAAACTGCTCCAGTATCTTTGTCAAGAAAACCCCAAAATGGGGTCATGAAGAGTTGGACAGGACTGAAACAACTGAACAACAACAACATATGTCAGCTACTTTGCTATGTGCTATGGACAGTAAGTTATAAATGAAATAGTCCTTGCCCTCAAGAAGTTTACATTCTCTAGGGGAAAATGTGCACACAAAGAAGTATGTACAAAATAAATATCCATACACTAAAAACTGCATGGGCAGGAGGGGAAATTGAAGTGGGAAGAATTTAGAAAGTCCTCTGGTAGAAGGTGGAGTTGAGTTAAGCTTTGAATTAAATGAGGGATTCTCAGAGGCAGAGGTGAAGAGGGAGCATATTTGAGGCATAAGAGAAAGCCAGTGCAAATATTTGGAGACAAGAGATGGAGTGTGGTGCTGTACCAAAGAGTGCTTGAGAATAATAGAGAGCAAGGAATTATATACTATGCCAAAGAGAGGAATTATATTTGATCTTCCTGCGTACTTAGCACAGGGCCCTGCGTAGCAGGTACTTTTCAAATGTTTGTTGTATTAATTGAATTGGATATCTGATATTTCTTGTATCAAACATAACAGATTCTAAGTAATTTTTTTTTTTTTGCTTTTCTGTGAGGCAATTGGGGTTAAGTGACTTGCACATGGTCACACAGCTAGTAAGTATCAAGCATCTGAGGCTGGATTTGAACTCAGGTCCTCCTGACTCCAGGGTTAGTGCTCTATCCACTGCCACCTAGCTGTTCCAACAACTGTCCTTTCTTTACAAACATGTGGAATATGGGTTTGGAAAGTTGCCTACCATCAAACCAGATTTTTGTGTGTTGGTTTTGTCAAACCATTTTTTCATTGCCATGAGTGAAGTTTCACTTGAGGGGGAGGGGAAAGGTATATTCAGAAATGACTGATAAAATATCAGGTATCAATAAAACCATTTTAAAAAAGGATACAAATAAAAAGAAAAGAGATTTGAATTATCCTCTTTGGTCCCAGAGTACAGAATTAGGAGCCGTAGGTGGAAAATGAAAGGGGTGTGTTTAGTTTCGGTGTCATATGATATAATAAACCGGAGGATTGGCTCCAGTCCCTTCCCAAATTGTGGTGGAGACAAGTCATGCTAATTTAGGGACTAGTTGACTAGAGCTGTGAGGAGGCAATAGTTGTGGCCAGAAGGAAGTACTGCTGAGACCCTTCCATACAACTGGAGAGTGGGGAAGGAAGGACTCAACTTTCTAGCTACACTGTTTCTCTCCTTGTCCACACCACAACACAAGGTAAGTTTACTCTTTCTTTTAGACTACAGGTTACCTTTGTTGTATCTCCTCCTCTCTTCCTCTTTCTGTTGACCTTGAAGGTAATTTTAACTAGATTTTTTTTTTTTTGCTTTTTGGTGAGGCAGTCGGGGTTAAGTGACTTACCCAGGGTCACATAGCTAGTAAGTGTCATGTGTCTGAGACTGGATTTCAACTCAGGTCCTTCTGACTCCAAGGTCAGAGCTCTATCCACTGCGCCACCTAGCTGCCCCTAGATTTTCCCCTATATAAAAATGATGATGCAGGTATCAAATAGAGTGATTTCTCCCCCCGCCCCACATCCCCACTTACTGTTCGAATGCTTTAGGGATGGCTCCGTTATTTTGCTTCACCCCTACAGAGTAAGGTTAAATTTAGTTTTACTCCAGAGATATTTATCAAACATAAAACTATAGATGGAGAAGGACCACTTTTTCCTCTGTCTTTCAGCCAATGTAACTGATGGGCAAAACTCTCAATAAGCAAGAAGTAGGCAAATGTTTTAATTGCTTACACTATGTACATTGAATGACTCAATGTTGAATGACAACTCAATCAACCAGTGACAGGGATTCAGGAAAGCACTGGATAAGGATTTAGGGCAAGAAGATGATTGCAGGCAGCAGTATGCAAAAGGAGATTATCCTCTGATGCTCCAGAAGTACTGGAGAAATGGGCACACTCTGGGATTTCACATTATGATTTAGCACCTCCCTCAACACCTTTACAGCAAGAGCAGGATGGAGACTAACCTTCTAATTATGGTTTGGTTGTCCTCATGTGGGGCACTGTTCCCCAATTCTCTCATGCTGTGATTCCCTAGTGCAGGGTTTGCCCCAGAATGCTAGGTAATGAGTGTGCTCTGATCCTAGGTTATACTTCTGGGGCCATTATCCTGTGTGTGACTCACCCAGGTCTTTCCCTGCTTTCTCTCTAGGACACTGCACTTGACCTAAGTCCTTCCACTAGAGAGTGGGTAAAGGCAAGGAGAATAAAATTCAAATTGGGAAATTTCCTTACTTTTGTGCAGCTCCAGTGAAAGGTTTAGAGAAGATGGAAATTATTTTTATTTTCAGTTCGTGTTGTTACCATGGTAATGGCTGCCAGGGCCCATCAAATACATTTGTGGGTAGGCAGACAAACACATAATCGCTTTCCCAGCAGGTTCCTGGGGGGAAGTAGGTCTGAAGAATAGTTTTCCAATATCCATTCTTCCTCTGAATGGAAAGTTTCCTGAAAGTGTACTTCTTCCTCTTGTAGCAAGGTTCTGACAGTCAAGCAGGCAGTCAACAAGTATTCATTAAGCACTAACTACATGCCAGGAATTATGCTTAATACCGGGGTTACAGAAAAAGGCAATGTAAACAAAGAATAAACCCCAACTAGTCCCTGCTATCTAGGAGCACACATCCTGATGGTGGAAGCAACATGCACCTTAGTGGTACAAGTGGGTAGAGCATCAGGCCTGGAGTCAAGAAGACCTGTGTTCAAACTGGCCTCAGACACTTACTAGCTGTGTGACCTTGGTCAAGTCACTTAACCTTGTTTGCCTCAGTTTCCTCACCTGTAAAAAGAGCTGGAGAAAGAAATGGCAAACCATTCCAGTATCTTTCCCAAGAAAACTCTAAATTTCTGGTTGTTGTTCATATACAGAGTATAAGGAAGGTAATCTAAAAGGGGAAGGCATTAGCACCTGGGAGGACCAGGAAAAGTCTCTGCAGAAGGAAGGCAGACCTTGAACTGAGTCTTGAAGGAAACTAGGGAAACTAAGAGGCCAAGGTAAGGGAGCAAAATATTCCAGTCATAGAGACAGCAAGGGGAAAAAAAAACATGAAGGTGGGAGATAGAATGTCATGTTCAAGAAACAGCAAGGTGGCCATCATGACTGGATCATTGAATGTGTGAAGGGGAGTAAGGTACAAGAAGACTGGAAAGAAAGGAAGGAGCCAGGTTTTGAATGTTAAATAGAGGACTTTATATTTAATTCTGAATGTAATAGGAAGTCATAGGAGCTCATTGACAGATTACCTTGGCAGATGAGTGACAGACTATACAGCTACATAAAGGACTATTGAGTAGCTAGGTAGCTCAGTGTATAGAGTGTTGGACTTGGAGTCAGGAAGATCTGAGTTCAAATTCTGCCTTAGACTCTTATTAACTGTGTGACCCTAGGCAAGTAAATTCATTTGTCTGCCTCAATTTCCTCAAATATAAAATGGAATAATAAAGCACTTGCCTTTTAGGGTTATTGTGAGGACCTAATGAGATAATATTTCTAAAGTACTTAACACAGTGCCTGGCATATAATATATTCTCTATAAATGCTAGCTATTATTATTATTTTTAGGCAGATGGGGTTAAGTGACTTGCCCAGAGTCACACAGCTAGTAAGTGTCAAGTGTTTGGTCTGAGACCAAATTTGAACTCAGGTCCTCCTGACTTCAGGGCCGGTGCTCTATCCACTGCACCACCTAGCTGCCCCCTATTTTTATTACTATTATTGTCTTGACACTTTAAAATGTTGAACTGCGCCTCAGACAGGGTTCAGTTGCTGGGATTCCATGTACTTCCCACACCCTGCATGGGGTGTGCAATTTCAGACATTACTCATGAGCTCATGTAAAAGTTACATTTGCCATCTCATACCAGAAAAAAGTAATGTTAGCAATTGATTGACTGAGGGAGTTTTACATTAATAACAGCTAATAATTTCCCCCTCCCACTATATTTTGCCTCTCCTCTATACTCTTCTTTATTAAAAAACATTCTTTTCAGTAAGTCTGGCAAGTCAGTAACAAGCTCCAGAGTTGGTTTTAAGAGCAAATGATTCTCAAACAAGATGGTGACAGGTTTTTTACGACTATAGATTTCATACCATCTCATCTTTCAAAACCACTTGTACAGATTGATAGAGCTACAAAGGGAGAAATGAAAAAAAAATGAAAGGAGAGGGTATAAATAGGCTTTTTCATTAAGATGAACAATCCAAAGCGTTAACTCTATTCCAGTAATGTGTCTTTTACATGCCTTTCTTTTCAGTGCATTGACCTGCAATCATCTTCTTTATAAGTAACAGTTAACTACGGGAACAGAAATGTTAAGGAAGAAGTCAAGAGCCAGTTGGGAACTACCTGTTTCCTCAGGCATTCATTAGCCTTCAGAAAGTGTCCATCAGCTGTAATGCTAGTCCCATAGATCCATTTAAGCAATGCATAGCTGGCGATCAAGTGGCTGTTACTAATTTTTAAGTCCATCTGACAGGTTTCTTTCTAAGAACAAGGTTTATGCATATGGAATGATGCAGTGGTTTCATTCACACAATCTCTTTCATTAGAGTCTGAATCACAATGACTTGGGATGTTTTCTCTGCCAAAATACTATGACATTATATTCCATTTGACATCACCGTATAGATTGGGATTTCTAGAAACATGGAGAAGGGACTTTGGAATACTTAGAGAAAACAGGAAAGCCATCCATGTAATTATTTTATATTTATGCTTACATACTGGAAAAATGACTCAAAGCACACGTGCAGGTCAGGAATGTCTTCTTCATCTGGTAAGGACAGCTTAAAACGATAATGCCTAAAAGCTAACAGTTGGTCCAGATTGGGCTAGTCTATGAGATCACCGCTATTGATTGTAGGAGTCTCATTTTGCCCACTTCCGCCTTCTGAAGGCACCTGAATGATTTCATTATAAAAATGCACTTTGGGTTTCCACTTTTTTATTTCCATTTCCTTTAGTAAATTCTGCAGCATGACCTTAGCCTGAAAAGCACTGAGAGAAAGTGTATTTATTTCCATTCTTCCCCGTCATCTCTTCTCCAGTGTTCGATCATTTCAGTTTTTTCTTGGGCAAATTTATTTTGTTTGGATCACTCCAAGATTTCTCTGTTTCTAAATATTATTTGGATTGATGGTACTATATCACTAACATATTCAGCTGGTGGCCAGAGGCTTAACAGACCACAGAAATAATAAATACCACAATAAAGTAGATAGCTAACAGAGGCTTCAGTACCAAGTAAGTAAGCAGTCTAGTCCATTAGCTAGATTAGATATTTCTGTTTGTGGTTCATTCACTTCAGTCATGTCCGACTCTTCATGACCCCATTTGGGGCTTTCTTGGCAGAGATACTGGAGTGGTGTGCCATTCCCTTTACCATCTCATTTTATAGATGAGGAACTGAGGCAAACAGGGTTAAGTGACTTGCCCAGGGTCACGCAGATAGTGTCTGAGGCCAGATTTGAATTTAGGAAGATGAGTTTTCCTGTCTCCACACCCTGCACTGTATCCACTGCACCACTTAGAGGACTTTAAGTTCAATGGAAGGTACCAAAGTCAGTAGAAATCCCCCAATCTTTCAGCATCAATATATTCTATAGACTACATAGTCTGTGATAATACCCCGAAAGAACGCTGATGAAAGGCCTGAAAAAGTCTGATGGATTCAGAAATGGTTTTCTAATTCACTTTTCCTTTTGCACTGTTATAAATCTCAAAGAAAATGCCAACCAGTTGTATTTCTTTCCTCCGGGGGAAGGCAGAAGAATGACTAGGCTTTTATCTCATGAAATGTGCCAGGAATGGAATAATGCCAGAACAATGGCTTATAGCAGTTACAATGGTATCTACAAAGCTCAATTTGAATTCAGAACAGGGAAGGTAAGGCTGGTGACAAAGGGAGAGACAGATATAAAGGCAGCAGCAGAGAGTACTGGAAAATTCTGATCCCAAAGGAATCACAAATAACGTATAGAGAACTTCCCATTTTAAGAGATGTACATTGTGAAGGTATTCATCCAAACTAAAGGCTCCACATGCTACTTTTAGGATTTTTAATTCCTAGCTACATTTTTAAAAATAGTGATGCTTTTTTTTAAACCAAATAGTAGGAAGGAGAAGTAACAAGACATAGAAGACAAAGTAATGAAATTGGGACATGAGCATGCATGGAGCACAAGCCAAGTGTGCCTTGGGCATGCCAGCACAGTATATCCTAGGATGAGTATTGTTTTTGGCCCTTAGGAGAAAGTGAAGGGCTCTAAGCACTTCTTAATTTGGGGTTGGAAGATCTTGATTTAAATTCTTAATGTGCTACCTATTACCTATACCACTTTACCTCTTCCCTCTAAAATAGCAGTTCTTAAAAGTTTTGGTCTTAGGACCCCTTTAAACTTTTAAAATTATTGAAGACACCAAAGAGCTTTTGTTTATGTGGTTTTTACTTATTGATATTTACTGTATTAAAAATTAAAGTATTTTAGTATTATTATGAAAATAGTTTTGACCTCATGAACCCCCTGAAAGATTCTCAGAGACCCTCAGGAGTCCCCAGACCATACTTTGAGATCAGCCAGCTGCAGCTACGTAGCACAAAGTACAGCTAAGTGGCACAGTGGATAGAGTGTCCAGCCCGGAGTGAGGAAGATTTGGTCTCAGATACTTATTAGCTGTGTGCCCCTGGGCAAGTCACTTGACTCTGTTTGCCTCAGTTCCTCATTTCTAAAATGAGTTGGCCAAGGAAATGGCAAACCATTTCAGTATCTTTGCCAAGAAAATCCCAAATGGGGTCACAACAAATCGAACATGACTGAAAAACAATTCAACAACAACATACCTGAATCTGCTCTAAAAAGAGGGAATTGGATGAGATGATTTTCCAGCCCCAAATCCTTAGGGAGTACTGAGTAGGAAAGAAACTGTTGAGTTGTGGGTACATGAAGCCACTTGTGAAGTTGATCTTAATAGTCTGAAATAGTTGGTGTCCCTTGGAAAAGTCTAATACCTACTGACTTACTTCCCTTCCCCACCCTCCAATCAAACGCAAACATATACAACACACACTAAACAAAGACAGAAAATGAAATAGGTGTGTGAGAATGTACTCAGGTGACAATAGCTAGATGAGATAACCTCAGTTTCTAATATTTTTTATTCATTAAAATACATTTGAAAGTGATTCCTGTTTGGGTAACATGCAAGACACTTGATCAATCATTGTTAAGTCTGGAAAACCTAAACCTTAAAGTGATCTCCAGTTATTTGAAAAAAGAATAAACAAATTAGTGAGGAAAATATATTCATTCTTCTGATGAATTTACTAGAACAAATTTCAGCTGATGGAACTTTGTTTTAAACCAAATACAATAAGTATTGTTTATATGGAAAGCACTGAATTGAGATATTCTAAATGATTAAAGGTGCTTTGGCATTATTGTGAGAATATTAAAGTTTTTGGGATAAGTGCCTAAGAGACAGACCCATGGAAATGGAGAAGTGGAAGGAATAAGCATGAATATTGTGCTAAGAACTTTATAAATATCTCATTTGATTCTTACAACAACTCTGTGAGTTAGTTGCTATAACTATCCCGATTTTTACAGCTGAAGAAACTGAGGTAGACAGAACTTAAGTGACTTGTCCAAAATCACACAGCTAGTAAGTATCTGAGGTCAAATTTGAACTCAGATCTTCCGGACTCCAGGCTTATCACTCTATCCATTGTGCTACCTCGTTGCATATCATAGAGATTTAAGAATATGAGTGTGTGTGTGTGTGTGTGTGTGTGTGTGTGTGTGTGTGTTTGGAGAGAAAAGAGAAGGGATAGCTTTATACTTAACCAAAAGATCTAGGGGTAGGGAGGGCCTTTCTTGGTCTACAAGTTTCTTTGTCTATATCTCTCTATATATGTGCATATTGCCCACTTCCTTCTTGCCTTTTCCTCTAAATTCTTTTCTTGAAAAAATATCTCACTTTCCTCTTTTTGCCTGAGTACAGTGTCCCTTGGCAAGGGCACTCAACAAGGCTTAATCTTTATAATGGGGATGGGGAAGGAGAGAGGGACATGGAGAGAATGTATCAAAAACAATTTGACTGTAGAATCTTGTATATATGTACATGTATATGTATATGTAATGTATTAATACAGTATTAAAAGTGAGCTTTGAATGTGATTCATCATCATTTTAGTGAAAGACCACTAGAATATACTTAAACTTATATAAATATATAATATACTTATGCTTATATGAGTAATATACCTATTTAAGTACATAATATACTTATATAAATAAATAATATGCTTATACTTATGTAAGTACACAACATATAAGGATATATAATATATAAGTATATAATATATTTATACAAGAATAAAAAGGCCAGACTACCCAACAAATCATTTCAATTAAACAAATTTTCTTTCCTTTTCATTATTTGGTTTAGTCTCTATGTAATCTCCCAGCTTCATATAGGCCCTATGGGTAAGGAAAAAATTCCTATATAATCTCCCTTTCATCACACTGTTCCCAACTTTTTAAAGGAAAACATCATTTTGTGTCTTACAGGGGATAGGAAACTTTCAATGATGGGGGTTGGGGAACCCTAGGCAATACCTTCAAAATGAGCCAACCTGATGGTAAGCTAAAATTATATTTTACTTTCAAGTGAACTGCTGAACTATTTCCAAATGTATACATGAATAGAGGGCACTGTTCAAACATTTGTGAAATATTTACCCCAAAAAACTGAGCCTGCATCCTGGTAACATGAATCACCAGAAAGTAATACCTGTTGTGTTGATAAATTATGTTTTCTTCGACTCTCTGAAATATCTAGTTATTTGAATAAAAATAAATATTGAACTGCAATAAATTACCTGGTATCCCATCTAGACTACACCATAGGAGTTTGTTTGTTGCAAGTGGGGACAGTTCCAACATATAATGCATTTTTGGAGCCAACTATGTTATGTATATTTCCTCCAAGGTCCATCTCAGGATAAGCCCAGTTTCATTTCATCAGTGCTGCCTCTTTAGATACCCCAACTTGATGAAGCCACCATTGATTTAGAGGTTTTCATGATATGTTGGTGGTGAAAGAACCCATTTCTCTTTCTTGCATCCCTCTTCTAATTCCAAATGAATCTGATGGAGGCAACATAGTACAGGAGGACACTCTTGGAGGCAAAGGGCTCCGCCACTTAGTATCTATGTCAATCTTGTACAAGTTATTTAACCTCTTTGGGGCTCAGTTTCTACAGCTGTAAAATGAGGGGCTATACTTGAAAACCTTGAAGGTTTCTTCTGGATCTAGATCTGTGACATATGGTGGACAGTGCCCAGAGATTAAAGGAAACCCTGAGCTTGGCCAATAATTAAAAAAAAAAAAAACATGCAGACTGGCTTTGATAGAGTCAAAGATTATAATTCTGTACAAAAGAATTAAGGAAGAATTAACTGCTTAGGTTCTTTGCTTGTTTTCACTGACTTTTAAAGCTATCTATCAAATGCCTTTTTGGTACTGTTTGGGCATGATTTCATTCAAACATGATTTGTATGGTTCCAGTAAGGTCCTAAAAGCATCTTCAAGTAGAGGAGAACGAATCATCGCCTATTAACATGTTTCTCTCTCCATAGTTCTAAGTTACCTTTGCTTCTTATTCTGGTAGATAGCTCACAATTTACTGTGAAATATTTTTTATACTTGCTCTTTTTTGGCATTGGCATTGATTTCCAAAGCTCTTTGGAGCTCCTCCCCCCTTTTCCCATCTCAGGCTTTTAAGTTGTATTTCATTGCTCTCACTTTCTTCTCAGCCCTCAGATCTCTCCAGACACTGTATTAAAAGTGAGTTTTCAGGGTGTATTCATTGTGACAAGTATCCATTCCCCTTTTTCCATCCCCCTGCTTATAGCTAATGATGCTTACTATGTGCAAGCCACTGTTCTAGTGATACAAATACAAATTGAGACAGTCCTTGCTTTTAAAGAGCTTATATTCTACTTAGTGGATCCAGGTTTGATGTTGGGTCATTTTCAGTTGTGTTTAACTCTTTGTGACCCCAAAGGTTTTCTTTGCAAAGATACTAGAGTGGTTTGCCATTTTCTTCTCCAGCTCATTTTACAGATGAGGAAACTGAAGCAAACAGAGTTAAATGACTTGCCCAGAGTCACATAGCTAGGTAGTGTCTGTGGCAGGATTTAAACTTAGGAAGATGAGTTTTCTTGACTTCAGGTCTGGCACTCTATCCACTGTGCCACCTAGCTGCCCAGATGCATATTTGCATGTTAATAAATACAGGATATATACACAATATATACACAATTATTTGGTTCGGGCACCAACAACTGGGGATGATCAAACTCTCCATTTTCTATTGTTTCTAGATTACCAAGAGAAGGTAATTTTCCTGTTCCTTTTAAAAAATTGGTCATTAGTCAATGGGACCTATTCAGTGCCTACCACAATGCACTGCACCTAACCTTCACTTGGTGCAGTTATTTGAATGGACTAAGGATTAAATAACTAGCAACCAGCATTATTCAACATAATATGAGGCATTTCAATGCAAACTTTGAATAGTCAGCTTTCCATCAGCACGTTATTGATCCTGATTTGTATCCTTTGTAATTCCAAGGACGAGGAATTTAGTAGCTCAGTAAACAATTAGCTCTAGGAAAGTGCCTCTCTCCTAGTAGTTCCAGAGATCTAAGTGCATTCGGTACTTACAGCTGTCCTCTTCCTCCATGAAAACACTGATCACATAACAGCCATACACAAAGCCAATCAACTGCAGAAGAAAAACAAAACAATGCATGTCAGAAAGCCGTACTGAATTTGTATAAAGCAGGAATCTCAATTACAGCTTGTGCAATTAGCAGATAAAGGATGCCCTGAATTAACTACTACCATTTGATAATAGAAGCCTTCTTGTATTTTTAACTAACAGCTATCATCTTGAAATGCATATTCAATTCCCATTAGTGTTAATAGGATTAGAGAAAGTTACCCAGATATATCCTGAACAGACTCCTAGGTATTTAATTGAAATCTAAGACTATGGTTACTAAACTGTAAATAATTGGACTTTTTAGAATATTTATTTTGGAATTAACCATTGAAGGAAATGTACTACTTATTTACAAGGCTGTTGTAAGAATCAATCAGGAGGCATTTATTGAGTGAATACAAAGTGCTATAATTGGTGCTAGGTGATAAGGCTACAAAAATGAAAACAAAACAAAACAATCCCTACTCTCAAGTTTACACTTATTTGAGGGAAACGATATCTCCTCATCCATAAATTGAGGGGATTGGGTTTAATGATCTCTAAGGTACCTTTCAAATCTAAACCTATAGTCCTATAATCCTATGTAAACATAAATAGATACAAAATATACACAAAGTAAATATAAAGTAATTTGAAGGAGAAAGCCCTGGAAACTAGGAGGATCAGGAAGGGACTTGAGCTAATCTCTGGAGAAAGCTAGGAATTCTAAAAAGCAGATGTGAGCAGGGACTGCGTTCCAGGCACAAGGAAAACCTTGTACTGTTTTTGCTTGAGGAACATTACGTACAACAGCTTGGCTGAACAACGAGGAATGACATCTGTAGGCAACAGGTGGCGCTAAGGAGCAAGGCAGGCTCAGTTGCAAGTTGTGGGGAGAGCTGGGGGGGAAGGAAGAGGGAAGGAAATCTCTCTTTCTCTAGTCACTTTCTTTCAGATTTTTTTCCCCCTCAGGGGAATGCTTGTCTCTCTATCTCAAATACATACCAGGAAAGTTTGGCGGGAGCTGGATTGTGAAGGGTTATAAATGCTAAACAGAGAAGATTGTATTGTATTTTATGGCTTCTGAGTAGATATGATGATCCTGTGACATTCTTTTTTTCTTAAATAATCTTTTTTTTAGGCAATTGGGGTTAAGTGACTTGCCCAGGGTCACACAGCTAGTAAGTGTCAAGTGTTTGGTCTGAGGCCGTATTTCAACTCAGGTCCTCCTGACTTCATGGCTGGTGCTCTATCCACTGCGCCACCTAGCTGCCCCTGATCCTGTGATATTCTAAGAGGCAATAAATAGGGAGCCAAGGGAGGTTTTGGAGAGGGGCGAGTGGTGACATAATCAGTTCTATGCTTCAGGGATATTACTTTGGCAGATGTGTGGAGGATGGATTAGGGAGGGGTAAAACTAAGCATAGAGAAGATTGAGAGACTTGTTACAGTCTGGGTGAGAGGTAATGATTATTACTTAGGTGCTGATCAAATTAGGGTGCTGATCATGTAAGTGTAGAAAAAGAAGATGTAAGAGGTGTTGTGGAAGTAGAATTGATCACACTTGCCAATTCTTTGTATATAGGAGGGGAGGGAGAGTGATGAATTCATGAATCTGGGTTTGAATCTTGCCTCTGGAACTTACTAGTTTTCTGACCCTGGGCAAATCACTTAACCCCTCTCATCTTGTTTTTTCATTTATAAAGAAGAAAATATTTGTCGCCCTAACCTTGAAAGGTTGTAGTGAGATTTAAATCAATCATCAAGCATTTTTTAAGCTCTCACTGTGGTGTCAGGCATTTTGCTAGACACTGGAGATACAAAGACAGAAATGAAATATTCTCTGCCCTCAAGCAGCTAATATTCTAATGACATTGTCACATACATCTTAAATCAAAGAAGATAATATATGTCAAGCAAGTAGTAAATGTTTAGAAGGTGTTACATAAATGTTAGCTATTTGTTATTATTCCTAAGGCTGGATTAAAGTTTCCATTATAAAAAGTCTTGACTAATTTTGCTTCTTTGCTCGAAGAGATTTAGAATTAAGGATTAAGTAATACTTAACTAGGGATGGGGGAGGAAGGGACATTCTGCATATTGGATAACTACTTTACAGTTGTTTTGTTGGTTATTTGATTTTTCTCCTCTGTACCAAGTCAAATTGAAGGACGTTCATTTAGAATGTCAGGAGAACTTTGAAATCACCATGAGAATTCTAAGCATGCCCCTTGTACTGCTGTTGTGCTATAAGCAGGAACGCTGTGGGACGATTTATCACAACTGCAGTCACACGATGTGTTTTTCATCTCAGTTTTGGTGGGAGGGAGGTGAAGATACATCAAAATGTTTTGGCTTTGTGCTAGGGACCTTTTCAATTGTGAGTCCAAGGTCTTGTTAGTACCTTGGTTCTAGGAAGTCTATTAATTTTCTATAGTTCTAGTATAATATAATCTTCAAGTAAAATATAGCCCTCTCTCCTTCACCTTTCTAAGGAGAGCATTTTTAGTGTCTCTGTAAGATGAATTCTTATTCTGTTTTCTTGGCTGTCTCATCATAACTAAATGACAAGCAAAGGGATGCAAATGAAGAATTCCCACATTAACTACATTACTGACTTCTAGCAAGTTGCAGAGACCATACAGCATGCAAATGAGCTCCTTTCAAGATCTGAACATTTCTTCATCATGACTACCAAGTGTAATCAACATTGTAGGACTAGATTCTTAGGGATATGAAGTGTATTCCTGCACTGCATTTGGAGAAGGAGTATTGGGGAAGAAAAGCAGAGGGTTGATGGAGGGGTCCCCAGAGATGGAACCTGGAAGTGGCTGTGCCAATATATTCACATCATTTATCAGTACAAAGAAGCTGACTCAGAGAATCACAGAATTTCAGAGTTGTAAGGGACCCCAGAGGCCATCCAGTATAGCACATACTTGCATGCAAATCTTCTCTACAACATGACTGAAAAATGATCATCCATCCTTCACTTGTAGGTCTCTGATAAGGGAGAACACACTACTTCAGGTGAACTTGACCTCTAACTTTTAATATGCCAGTGATGTGGCAGCCCTGATTCCATCTAGGGTGGGATGGACTCAGATGAGCTGAACATTTGAAATGAAGAATAGACTGCTCTTGCCCTAACATCCTCCCTCAAAGCCTCTTCATGGCTGGAGGTAACGTTGATTGCTTGAAGCCAGTGGAACACAAAATTTGACATGTTCTATCAAATTAGAAATGCTTTGAGTACTCATTATCATTCAAGAACAGAATCATAGAATCAGGGAACTTTAAAGTTGGAAGGAACCGCAGTGGTTATTCATCTTGTCCAATCCCTACTCCACAAGAGAATCCCCATCTCTGGCTTTTGCATGAAGAAATCTAATTAGAGGGAGACCATGACCTCTAAAGGCAGTCCACTCCTCTTTCAGATACCTCTAATCCCTAGTCAATTTGCTCCTATGTAACTTTCATCCAGTGCTCCTGATTGTTCTTGCTGGGGTCAAGTTAAATTGTTCTTCTTTACTACTCTTTAAGTACTTGAAGAAAGCTATCATATCCCAAGGGCCACTAGGTGGTGCAGGGTCTGGAATGAGAAAGACCTGAGTTCAAATTCACCCTCAGACACTTACTAGCTATGTGACCGTAGGCAAGTCACTCAATCCTGTTTGTCTCAGTTCCTCATCTGTAAAATGAGCTGGAGAAGGACATGGAGAACCACTCCAGTATCTTTGCCAGAAAAGCCCAAATGGGGTCATGAAGAGTCAGACATGACTGGAATGACTGAACAACAACCACCACAACAAGGAAAATCATATCCTCATTAAGTCTTCTCTTCTAGAGGCCATCTAGCATCTCTACTTCCAGCTGGTCCTCACATGGCAAGGACTCAAGGCCCTGGTTGTTCTATTCTGAATGCTTTGCAACTCGTCAATATCAATCTAATTTTGAAAGTTTTTTTTGTAAGGTTTACCACAAGGTTATTTTCTTTCGGCCATGGAAATTCATGAAGACAGTCTATTAAAGTGTGAATCAGAGGGATGTGTTCTGCATTGGTGGAGACAAACCCCATGCCAGTGAAATCACAGATCTTTTGAAGGAGAATACACATTATGGGTGAAAAAAGAAATTGGCAGGTCTGTTTAAGAATAAGATAACAGGTACACATTGGCATATAGAAAGAAGAAGGTCATTTGGATACTTTTTCAAGAGGTTTGCTTACACACACGCACACACACACACACACAAACACACACACACACACACAGAATTCTTTTTGTTAACCTCTACTACCATTTGAAAGTCATGGACTAATCTAAAAATGCACAACCTTTCCTGCCTCAATTATTTCCCCTTGGCAATCCCTCCTCCATATAGTTACCAAAGTAGTTTTTTAAAAGTGTATTTCTAACCACGTAACTCTTAAACTCGATAAACTCCAGAGACACCCTATGGCTTCTAGATTAATAATAACAACAACAATAATAAATTTCCATGTTTGACTTTTAAAACTTTTCAAAATCTGGCCTGAATCTACCTTCCTAATCTTATTTATTCTTCACTCTCTTTCCCTTACTCTTCAATGTAGTCAAACTGTGACTTTCTTGTGTTCCCTCATCATGATATGACATCTCCTATGATTGGGCCTTTGCATGGGCCCCATACCTGGAATGAACTCATCTCATCTGGCCCCTTAAAATCCTTTATTTTCATTAATACTCTACTTAAAACAACTTCTACATTGAAGTTCTCCTGACCACCTCCCCTGCTACTGTCTCTCTCCCCTAAAATGTATCTTGTATTTATTTTGCATAAATTTATACTAACTCCACAGGCATAACTATGTAAACATACATATATATACCCAGATATATACACATGTGTGTTTATAAAATTATATACTTTTACATTTATACATATATGCTTATTTACATGTTATCTCTCACCATAGAATGTAAGCACATTGAGGGCAGGGACATTTCCATTTTAGTTGTAGCTTTTTTAATCCCAGTGACAGCAGGCAGTTGCTCTCTCTACTCTGTCCTATCTCATGTGAATATTTTCCTATAAGTTTAATAGGGACATTTCCATTGTAAGAAAAATGAAGCAATATGGAATGAGAGAAGTCCTTAAAATTCCACTGTCAGGTACAATAGTTCATTAATGGACACTATTATTGTCTTGAAAGATGATGCACTAAGAATTTTGACCATGCATCAGAAATGTACAGTAACATTAGCAGAAAATAAGACACACCATACTGTAAGTCTTAAATCCAGCTATCTGTCTGCAAGTCCTCAAAGAGATTTTCCCCAGCCATAACCTTAATATTATTACAAACAAATTAATTGAAATTTCTGCTTTTACTTTTGTATTATTGATAGGTGCATTAATAAAATATTTATCCTGGCAAATTACTTTTGCTATCTTGATTAACTAAACTGCTATTTAATTAATAATGTTATGCTCATACAAACCTGTCTAGCCATCACGTTAATCACCAGTTTGCTGAGGGCTGATTGTTGTGTGGTTCTTGGTTTCTCAGCATCTGAGCTGAAATAGCCCCTGTTGGCCCTCTGCTTGGAGCCGAGAAATAGATCTAGAGGCATGTTAGCCAATAGTAAACCCACATGATGTAAATCATCTAAGGGATAATTACCCTGATCATCCCTGGTTTTAATAAAGCTTTGAGAGAGACATTAATCTTGAAGATATCCTTTTCTTTTCCATTAAAGGCAGGTAGCTGCTGTTTAATTCAGGGTGTTTCTTCTCTTTTTCTTTCCTCCTACCTTACCTTCAAAATCTGGCTCCATCAACCTTATCATCTTTGATGTATTTGGAGAATGCAAGGGAAATAACATCAGATACCAGTTTCCCACTGGGCTGTATAAGAGAACATGATTAGATTTTACATGAAGAGTCTGTAGACAGAACCGATTAGTTTGCCTGTAGAGTTTGTATAGGGGATTGATTAGTTTATTTTCACATTGGCAGACACCAGAACTTTAAAAATAAAGGGTAGGGGATGGTGTTCTGTTGTTCAGGATGTGTATTATTAAGATTGCATCAAAGCAGTGAGTTGTGGCTGATATTTTATGAGCCTTGGGGTGGGACGCCATGAGGTTAAATATAATGAATGAAATTCTCATTGCTGATAACACTCTGAGAAAATAGCCCAAGCAATGCTAGACTTACTCATAGGTAGAATTGTTGATATGACTTGAGGGAGCATAGAAAGGCCACATCCTTTTCCTAGTCCAAAGATACCACCTTATCAGTTTTCCTGAAATCCAAAGTATTCAGATCAGACTTTAGAGACTTTCATAAGGGATTTATAGTTTAATATGGTTAAAGTATGGAGTTACATGGCAGGGAAAACATATTAGGTGACTAGCACATTGGAGCTTTCTTAATTTCATGCCTATTTTGAAGAAGGGATGGGAATAAGCATCTATCACATACCTACTATGTGTCAGGCTCTGTGCCAAGCACTTCACAAATTTATCCATTTGAACCTGAAAACAACTCTGTGAGGCATGTGCTATTTTTAATCTGAATTTTACAGTTGTGGGAACTGAGGCAGACAGAGGTTAAGTGGTTTTGCCCACGGTCACCCAGCTGTAGTAAGTGGCTGAGGCTAGATTTGAATTTCGGCCTTCCTGACTCCAACTTTAGCTCTCTATCTGTTGCGCTAACTAGCTGCCTAGCAGCTTTGAAGCTAATCTTTAATAATGCTGCTGCTGCTATTGATTCATTGATGCCGATCATTTTTACATGACAGTCATTTCTGATTATACAAGATTGCTTAATATAATGTATAGAGAGTTTGGCTTCATTTTATTGTCTGTTTCATTTACATTATCATAGCTATCTACACTGCCTAGTCTAAGCTCTATGCTTTGTCAAATCTTGCCTGCTTGGTAGAATGGTATAGTGGGAAGAACACCAGTTCAGTCGAAAGGGACTTGGACAGTAATCCCACTCAGTTTGGTCATAGACATTCTGAGGCCTCGGGCAAGTCATTGGTCTTTAGCCTTTCCATCTATGAAAGTAAAGGAAAAATGTAGATGTTCTTTCTCTGAATTTTTATGATTTTTGCCCTCTTTACATTTCTCATTGTTGATGGTATTGAAGAATGGGGGATTAGAGGAGACTCTCAGTGCCCTGGTTGATTTTCTTAAGACTTAAACAACCAGTGAGTTTCTATTCTGGATCAGTTGAGGGTATTTTCATTCCAGGAATTCATTATATTGATGAAATAATCAGTCTAACAAGAAAGAAAGAAAGAAGGGAGGGAGGGAGGGAAGGAGGGAGAGAAAGAGAGAGAGAGAGAGAGAGAGAGAGAGCGAGAGCGAGAAAGAGAGAGAATATCAATTGTAGTTTGACCCCTTTGGGCCAAAAGTTTGTTAGATTTACTAATGTTTTTCATTTGTTCTTACAGAATCTCATTTTTTTTTATCAGTCAGAAGGGAAAGAAGTGAATTTTGCAGGCTGATTATGTAAAACTCTGAGTTTAAACCAACTTAGCTATGCACCTGCCATGTGATGGTGAAACAGGCCGTCCTGTGTCCATCATGGTTTCCTGCCTTTTGAGCTAAAGGCAACGTCCTCCCCATTCCCTTCCTCCCTCACTACTCCTTGCCTGCCCCATCTCCCCTTCCTACCTGGACTACATTATGTTGGGAGATGTCTGTTGCACCTTATGAATAAACCAAAACCAGCTTGCTTTATTTTGTTAATTCTCCTGCGGGCCTACTCCAGCTCAGGGCAGCTCTTTCTCTGTTCTCTGATATTTGGGAATTGTGGGGCTCCTGTTGTTCACTTAGGGTTTTTTAAAAAAGAAAAAAAAGAGGCAGGAGGACCAAATTGTGCAAATTATGTACACTGACTATGCTTATATATTTTCTGGGGGTTCTCTTTGGAAAACCCAGTTTAACATCACTGTCTGACACTTTCCCAAGTTCTTCTCCCCTCCCCCTAGTAAACAAAGGAGAGACTACTTTTATGCTTAATCTGATTTTGATAAATAATTGGAACACTTATTCTCGGTTTTGTCCTTGCTCCAGGTACTGAATACTGTTGCAGATTTTAAAAAACAAACCTCTTCCATGTTCTTAAGTTGTTGTTGTGTAGGTAACCAAGCTCTCTTAGGAGCATCTCTCCAAGGAGAGGCCTGATACCTGTAGGACTGATCTGTGCATTAACCCATGCTTAAGTTTCTTAGCTATGCCTTCTTTTAAGGGGATTGGGCTTTTCTCTCTCCCCAACAAAGGGCCGGGAGTTAGGAGTTATGAGAACCTGGGGCCTCATTATTGGCCTGTGCAGGCTTCCCAGAAGAAGCAGTATAATATAGTGGAAAGAGGGTCGCCTTGGAATGGAATTGACTTGAGTCTGAATTCAAGTGATTGACGACATTTCCAGATCTAAATCTTATGAAGTTCTCTGGGTGGGAAGTGAAATTGTGCATTGCATAGGCTCTGAATGAACTTGGGATCTGCAGGAAAAACAGCTGCATCTGAACCTGTGCTGTTGGTTAGGTCCTTATGCTTTCCTGCTTCTTCTACTTAGAATTAGAGCAATGGAAGTGGCTGAAACTCCCTTCACCCCATCCTGCCTCCAGCCTCGTGCAATCTACTTGGGCAGACTTCATTCTGGGGAAGAGAGAGTGGCCTTAGGTCTTGAGATTTGTCTGCTGTATGTTGTTTTCCTGATTCTCCTTACTTCATTCTGCCTTAGTTCATAACAAGCCTTCCCATTTTTCTCTGAGTTCTTCATATGCATTCTTTTTTTATAGAAGAATGATATTCATATGCCCCAATTTATTTAGTTATCCCTCAATCAATGGGTACGTTGCTTGTTTCCAATTCTAAAATAGGAATTACTGCTATGAATGATTTTTGTACATGTGGATGAAATAATCTTTTATTTGAGGGGATACCAAAGAAAAATTTTAACAAGATAATTTTCAAATTTGGTACAGTAGAAAGAGCATACTGGATTTGGGATCAAAAGGTTTAGGTTCAAGTCTGGAAAATGCTCCTTCCTGAATGACCTAGGGCAAATCACTTAACCTTTCTGAGTTTTGGTTTCTTTAGCCATGAAATAAGGGAGTTGGGCTACATGACCCTAAAGTCTCATCCAAACTCTAAATCCAGGAACCTATGATTCCATGAAAGGGATGAGTTTTTTGATTTGCCCATTACCATCCATTAGAATGTAGTAGAAAACATACCTGAGGCAATAGCACATAGAACAAATCTTTTTGATGGAACAGAGGGGGTAAGAAGCATGGCACAGATATCACAGATACACAAGACAGTTGGGATGGAAGGGGAAGAGCGACTAATAGGAGTAGGTCAGCTTGGACCTCCAAGGAAAAGCATGAAGATACTGAGAAACTGGAAGACCTGGATAAAGTAGGCAAATTCGGTGTAAAGCAAGCTGAAAGATTTGTGGCAACGAGAAACTTTAAGGAACTCAAAAATTCAACTAGTCTTGGCCCTATGGATATGAATTCATCATCCCTTAGCATATCAATTATATAAAAGAATGAAAGATAGACAGTGGAAAACCTGCTCGTACTTTTGCAATGTCAGGAGAAGGTAAGGAAGGCCATCAATATATGTGGTGGAGTCCTTGTCTTAAACGTGTGGAAAGACATGGCCAAAAGTCACTTAGATAGGCTGTGATATACATCAGTGGATGGAATATTCATACCAATGATGTCAGAGATCTGTTTGAATATTTGAGTATCCTGAGCTGCGAAAATCTAAACTGAAAATGATTTCAAAACCATAATCTACTTCTTATATTATCTGACTTCACTTAAGTTGACCCAATATTATCTCCAAATTAAGGAAATAATGTTGCTCACTATCATTCTTAGGTGGAATGTTTTTTCTAAAGTCATATACTTTCTTCACCACAATCAAAATGAAAAATTTTCAATGTTGAGGTTGTTACATGAAAATATACAGTGAAAATCATAGTAAAGAGAATATCAAATCTTTTGGCTTAATATATTTAACCTATCAAAGAAGGTGCCCTACCAAATTCTATTTACCACATGAATATGGTGCTGATACCTAAACCAGGAAGAGCCAAAACAAGACAAAGAAAACGATAGGCCTATTTCCCTAATGAATATCAATGCAAAAAATTTGAATAAAATATTAGCAAGGAGATTACAGCAATATATCACAAGGAGCATACACTATGACCAGGTGGGATTTATACCAGGAATGCAGGGCTGGTTCAACAGTGGGAAAACTATAAGCATAATTGATCATATAAATAACAAAACCAACAAATCATATGATTATCTCAATAGATGCAGAAAAAGCCTTTTTTTTTCTTGCTTTTTTTTGGTGAGGCAATTGGGGTTAAATGACTTGCCCAGGGTCACATAGCTAGAGTCAATTGTCTGAGGCTGGTCAGGTCCTTCTGACTTCAAGGCCAGAGCTCTATCCCAGAAAAAGCTTTTGACACACCACCAATTCCTATTAAAGCACTGGAAAACAGGAATAAATGGAGCTTTTCTTAACATGATAAGTAGTATCTATCTAAAACCATCAGCAAGCATTATCTGTAATGGGGATAAACTAGAAGCTTTCTCAATAAGATAAGGGGTGAAGCAAGGATGTCCCTTATCACCACTATTATTCAATAATGTACTGGAAATGTTAGCAATAGCAATAAAGAAATAGAAATTGAAGGAATTAGAATAGGCAATAAAGAAACAAAACTATCACTCTTTGTAGATAATATGATGGTATGCTTAGAGAATCCTAGATAATCAACTAAAAAGCTAGTGGAAATAATTAACAACTTCAGCAAAAAGTTGCAGGATATAGAATAAGCTGATATAAATTGTCACTTTCATATATTACCAAAGTCCAACAGGAAGAGATAGAAAGAGAAATTCCATTTAAAATAACTGTAGACAATACAAAATACTTGAGAGTCTACCTGCCAAGACAAACCCAGAAAATACATGGACACAATTACAAAACACTTTTCACACAAATAAAGTCAGATCTAAACAACTGGAAAAATATCAGTTGCTCATGGGTAGGCTGAGACAATATAATAAAAAAGAAAGTTCTACATAAATTAATTTACTTATACAGTGCCATAACAATCAAACTACTAAAATATTATTTACATAGCTAGAAAAAACAATAACAAAATTCATCTGGAAGAGCAAAAGGTCAAGGATATCAAGAGAATTAATGAAAAAAAAGTGTGAAGGAACATGGCCTAGCTATACCAGATCTCAAACTGTATTATAAGGTGATAATCTGGTACTGGCTAAGAAATGCAGTAGTGTATTAGAGGAATAGAATAGGTACTCAGTAGTAAATGTAATTCACTTTTTGATAAACATAGTAATTCACTGTTTGATAAACCCAACGACCCCAGCTTTTGGGACAAGAACTCACTATTTGAGAAAAACTGCTGGGAAAATTGGAAAACAGTATGACAGAAACTAGGCATAGACCAATATCTTATACTGTATACCAAGATAAGGTCAAAATGGATACATGATTTAAATATAAAGGATGATACCATAAGCAAATCAGAAGAGCAAGGAATAGTTTAGTTGTTAAATCTATGGAGAAGAGAAGAATTTATGACCAAACAAGAGATAGAGAGGATTATTAGATGTAAAATAGATAATTTTGATTATATTAAATTAAAAAGGTTTTGCGCGTGCACACACACACACACATACACACACACACACACAAACAGTGCAACCAAGATTAAAAGGAAAGCAGAAAGCTGGTAAACAATTTTTATAGCAAATGTCACTGATAAAGGTTTCATTTCTCAAATATGTAGAGAACTGATTCAAATTTATAAGAATACAAGTCATTCCCCAATTGATAAATGGTTAAAGGATATGAACAGGCAGTTTTCAGATAAAGAAATCAAATTTATCTATAGACATATGAAAAAATGCTCTAAATCACTATTGATTAGAGAAATGCCAATTAAAACAATTCTGAGGTACCACCCATATCTATCAGAATGGCTAATAAGACAAAAAAGGAAAATGACATGTTGGAGGGGATGTGGGAAAATTGGGACACTAATGCACTGTTGGTGGAGTTGTGAACTGATCCAACCATTCTGAAGAGCAATTTGGAACGATGCCCAAAAGGACTATAAAATTGTACAGAATTGAACTGGTTACAGAATCATAGAATTGGGAAGTTGGAAGGGGCTTCGGTAGCCATTTAGTCCAACCCGTGTGTGAAAGCATGAAAGAAATCACCTCATTAACATATCCCAAAAGGAGTCATGCAGCCTCTGTTTAAAGAACTCCAGTTGCTCCTCTAGAGAAGGGAAACCAACCATCCCCAGAGGCAGCACATTGTACCTATGGATAGCTGCAATTTTAAGAAATTTTTTCCTGATACCAAATCTAAATTTGTTGCTTTACAATTTCTAATTCTGCCCTCCAGATTCTAGCACAATCAATTTAATTCTTCTACCACATGACAGCCCTTCAATAAAATTTGTCTTAAAAGAGTTGATTGAGGGTGCATTTTGTACTCTTATCCTGGGCCCTTTTGGTGAAGCTTTCCCCAGCCCCCCAAATTTTCCCAGTTATAGTTATGATGATGTCATTCACAGGAAGCTTCAGTGTAGCATATTCTTTTGTGCTCTATCAGCGTGGGGGCCACAGAGTATGGAGGAAGGGTGAATGGTGCTGAGGAGAGAGAGCTTTAAGGGATTATCAGTAGCCATCACTCTGTCACTTGTCCTTTGAGGGGATTAAAATCTTGTGCAATTCTTTTAAAGAGTGAAACTCTCCATCCTTTGCATGTGGTGTTTCCTAGCAGTACTTTAGTCCTACTTTCCAAATAGTTTGCCACTCCATTCTAGCTGAGCTGAAGAACGAGCAGCAGGTGCGTACTGTCATCAAACAATGCTGTGGTGATACATTTCTTTCTGCATGTCTCCCTGGAGCCCTTTCCGATGCAACTGCCACCCAAGCCCATCTGTTTTTTCCTGCATTCACAGCAAAGGAGAAATCTGGGACCTGCACAATGCAGAGGACCTAAAAGTGACCAGCTTCTCATTTATTTCAGTCACAAAGGAGGATGGTGCCCATCCCAAAGAATACCCAATTTGCTTTAGTCCAAATCAAACTGTTCCTACTTTCCCTTCCAGACTCAACCAGACATAGTTATCACTGCTTATGGAAGGGTCCTATGCCAAGTGAAGCTTGAAATTATTTGAAGACATTTGGTTCACCCTCCTAAGAGTCCCCTTGGCACCCTGGACTCCAAATGAATTAATGAATATGGAAATAAAACTGTTTTTTCAATGATGATCATAAAAATGCACAACGGCGGACAGCATGCCATTTATTCCCAGCCCTGGGGACTTCTTGCCCTTATGCAGACAAGCAGCATTTGTGCAGACAGCTTCAAAATGGGAAACAAATGGTTGGCTTGTTTCTAAAGTCAGATAAGACTTTTAACCAGGCTCCTTTGTGATGTAGATATTCTGCGGCCCCATCAGCTCTCCCAGTCTTCTCACAAGGGATCCAAATGCAAGCAGATTTCACTAAGAGATTCATTTTCCTTATATTCAGCTAGCCAGGAAAATACTTTTTTTTAGTGGCAAGTCCTTGGAGAATGGGGGTAATTGTTTAAAAAAAATAAAAGGCATCCATTAAAAGGGATCAGTCCATCTCAGGCTTTATTAAATGTGCATTGTCCAAACACTTGATCATCTTTCCATGGAGCTATTGAAATAGCATGTTTAGGACCTGCTAGGTCCATATGTCAAGATGTTTTCAGGTCTTTGGAAGAAAGATGCTGTGTCAGGACAAGAAACTGCTATTATATTATTATTCTGAGACTAATCTCATCTTTATACATTATAATACCCTTCCATATAAACCGAGAAGAGTGTATGAATTTATGAGATTAGCATAAGCATATTTGGGAAAGAAGGGTTATTTTTTGAATTATTATGTGTGTCAAATACATTCAGAATTAGCTTCTTTGAATGTGATGGACACCTCTATGTCTGTGAGGTGGTAAATAATAATGACACCTGACATTTGTACAGCAGTTGGTAGCTTTCATAGCTCATTAACACATCTTATTTCCTTTAATTTACTTAAGAGCCTTGTGAGACAGGTAGTACAAATATTATTCCCATTACACAGATGAAGAAACAAAGGCTCAGAAAGGTTGTGATTTGCCCAAAGTCACATAGATAGGAAGTGATATATCTAGGACTTGAATCTGCAAGAGTGAGGTTTCACACACTTTATCCCATTTAATATATAATAATTACAAGATGTTAAGTGTAGAAGTGGGTATAGTGAAGAGTTTATAAATGTACTCGTAGGATGGTTTTTGTTGCATGACTACACGTGTATAACCTGTATCTAATTGCTTGCCTTCTCAATGATGGTGGGTGGGGAGAGAGGGAGGGAGAGAATTTGGAATTCAAAGTTTTAAAAACAAATGTTAAAAATTGTTTTTACATGTAACTGGGAAATAAGATATACAGGATAGAAATCTATCCTGCCCTACAGGAAAATAGAAGGGGAAGGGGATAAAAGAAGGAGGGGTGATAGAAGGGAGGGCAGATTAGGGGAAGAGGCATTCAAAAAGCATGCTGTCTTGGGGTGGGTGGAGGGGAGAGATGGGGAGAAAATTGGAACTCAAAATCTTGTGGAAGTCAATGTTGAAAATTAAAAATAAATAAATTAATTAAAAAAGGATGGTTTCTGCCCTTTTTGAGGAGGGCTTTTTTTGAGTAGGTCAGGCATGGAACAGATCATATAGTGAAGAAGTAGCTTCTGGTTAAGTGGGTTTGGTCCAGAATAGTTAGACATTCCAGGTTATCCAATAACCAATTGCCAAGATTCCCAGTCATGTAAAGGATGGAGAGGCAGGGTTGTTTTATATAAAGAACATTGGATTTGGTATTATAAGATCAAAGTTTGAGCTGGTCCTTTCCAGCTCTAAGTCTTATTATGATCCTTCGCTTTTATTCCTTACCGAGCTTTGGCCAAGAGTGAACACAAAGCCTTAGGAGTTTATGTTTAACATTGGACAGCATCAATAGGGAAGAGGAAATTGACATTAGAGTGTATTCACATAGAAAGGCAATTCATCCTCTTTGAAAATAAAGGACCAACAATAAAACATCATCATCATCCTCATCATCTTCATCATCATCATCCTCATCATCCTCATCATCAATAACAACAACAATGGCAATGGACTAATCATTAAAGGCTGTTTTTCAAAACCATATTAGTATGATATCTGCTTCCAGGAACTGGTGAATTTTCCGAGAAGTAATAAGATGCAGCATATTCTAGTGGAAAGTGACCTGGAATCAGAGTTAGGAAAAGATGGGCTCTAGTCCCACTTCTGACTTACTGGCTTTCTGACAATGGGCAGGTCACTAAACTTCTCAGGACCCCCAGGCAACTTTCTAAGAGTGTAGGTTGCAGATAAGTTGTTGATCTGCATTGGTAGACAGAGTTCTTCCCTGGGAGGTCTCTACCCCAATGAAATCACAGACCTGGCCAAAATAGACCAACAACAACAAAAATAAGGATAAACTTGGGTTGTCATTTAAAAAAAATCTTGTAGTTTAATTGCTCTATAAAAAAGAAAAGAAAAAGTAGAGAGCATTCTTTGTGGTAATTCTTGTATTTATTATTATTATTTTACTTCAGGAGGTTTGGGAAAAAATTCATAAATGACAATAGGTCTGATTGTTGGTCCTACTGAAATTCTACGTGTAGTAGAAAAGTCTACTTATACACGGATGGATAGAGGAGAATCAGTCTTGTGGCTCATTTTGCTATTATTAATTATAACACCAAAAATGCATTGCAGCTCAGTCCAGTTCAGATAGGAAGTACTAGGAAATGGTTTGGGGAAAAGTTTGTGTTGTTTTCAACTCAGCAAGAGAAGACAAAGCTTTGTGAGTTTTGAAAATGTATCTAAAAGATCACTCTGGGTTGGGTCCTCTTCAAAGACATAATGCTTTAGGTTCATTAGAGAGGATGTTCATTATGACAGAAAGACTGATTCACTCCAAAGTATGAAAGGTTTGAATTCTTCTACAGAGTAGGAGCCCAGAGCAGGCAGAAATAGTTTGATGAGTAACTTAACAGGATATCTTAATGGGAACAGTGTCTGTCATTGAGCAGGTATTTAATAAATGCTTATTATATTGAATGGGAATTTGATAAAATCATGTTTATAGTAGTAGTAATAATTTAAAAAAACATTTATTAAGCACCTACCGTGTGCAAGACACTGGGGCTGCAATAACAATTAAAAAAAAAACAGTCCCTGACCTCAAGGAGTTTACATTCTATTCAGGAAAACATGTACATACACATCAGTCAGTTAATTAGCATTTATGAAGCACCTATTATGTGCCAGGCAGTGAGCTAAGTAATGGGGGTTTAAAGAAAGGCAAAAAACAGTCTCTGCTCACAAGGATCTCACATTCTAATGTGAGACACAACATACGCAAATGACTATGTATAAACAAAGAATGAATTGGAGACAATCAACAGAAGGGAGGCGCTAACATTAAGGAGGGCCAGGGAAGGCTTGCAAGAAGGTGGGTCTGTATGTAAGACTTGAAGGCTTGCTTTAGGGAAGCCAGGAACTGTAGATGAAGAGGGAGAGAATTCCAGGCATGAGAACAGTGGGTTAAAATACCCAAAGGCTGGAGATGGAATGTATTGTGCAAGGAGCAGCAAAGAAGCTAGTATCACTAGATCCCAGAGTACTTGGTGCTGGGCAAAAGGCATAAGAAGACTGGAAAAATAGGGAAGGGGTTAGTTTGTGATGGTTTTTAAAAGCTGGACCAATGATTTTATTATATTTGGTCCTGGAAGTAATAGGGAGTCACTGGAGTTGATTGAATAGGAGAGTGGCATGGTCAAACTTCCCCTTTAGGAAGATATATTTGATGGTTGAGAGGAGGATGGACTAGAGTAGGGAAAGACTTGAGACAGGTAGATCAACTAGCAGGTTATTGCAGCAGTCTATGTGTGAAGTGATGAGGCCCTGCACCAGATAGTGTCAGAGGTGTGCAGGGAACACCTAAGGGACTTGTTATGAAGGCAGGACTTGTCAAAGGATTGTACACGGGGAAGTGAGAGTGAGGAATTGAGGACGACACTTAGGTTGACAGGCAGGTACTCTCCACAAAATCTGGGAATTTTGGAAAAGGGAAGGATTTTGGAGAAAAGATGAGTATCTCTGTTTGGGTTGTAATGAGCTGAATATATCTATAGATCATCCAGTTGAAGATGTCCAACAGGTAGTTGGAGATATGAGATTGGAAGTTGGAAGAGAGGTTAGGGCTGGACAAATAATAAATCTGAGAACCATCTGCAATCTGTCAATAAAAGTTGATTAAATACCTGCTACATAACAGGCCCTGTGCTAAGTGCTAGGGATACAAACAAAGGTTGAAGGCAGCCCCTGCCCTCAAGGAACTTGCAGTCTAATGGGGCAGATAACATGTAAACAACTATGTCCTACAAACAAGCTGTCTACAAGATAATTAACAGAAAGAAGGCACAAAAATTAAGAGGAATTAGGAAAAGACTTCCTGCAGAAGGTGGGATTTTAGCTGGGACTCGAAGGAAGATTTTTAAAAATGTTTTTTTAAAACTGGTGAGTAGATAACACTAGATGAGAAGGATGTGACATAAGCTTTCTTCTTGTAAGGAATCGCATCGTTACACACAAAGATCATCATAACAAATGACAAATGTGATGGTCTAGCTCAGAGTGTTGGGAGACCAAATGAGATAATGTACACAAAAAGCTTCATGTGCTAGAAAGTGCCATAGGCATGTGAGCTGACATTATTATTTCATGATTTAGCTCTAAACTTTATACATTACTCCTCTTCATTCACTCTTCAATCTCAGCAAACTGATCTTTTTGCTTTTCCTCATACCCCCTCAAAGTGTCCCAATACAATTTTTAATGATCCTTTTAAAATAGCTACATAGGTAGTGTCATACACAGGGAGAGGGTTGGGTTTGGAGTCAGGGGACCTGAATTCATATTCTGCCTCTGCCACTTATTATCAGACCACAGGACACTTAACCTCTCTTGGCCTCAATTTCCATATCTGTAAAATGAATAGTTGCTTCTAGCTCTGTCTATAATCCTATGAACTATTTCTCTTGAGTATTAAGATTAAAAAAAACCCAGCACATGTAGTTACATAAAAGCACACTTAAGTTTTTGAAGGGCAAGAGACTGAGATGTTTAGGAGAGGTGTACCTTCTGATATAGGGTATCAATGCCCCATGTCAATTTTATTTCCAACTAATGATGTCCTTCATAATTTCTAATCTGTACCAGGGACAAAAGAACATTTTCTATTTTTCAACAATAACATCATCCCTCACTCTTATCTTCTTTTCCCCCAAGCTCTGACAGAAAGGTGGCTCTTCTCTAATCTTTTCTAAGGCTAATCCCTCTTGCACATGTTCTTAATTTCATTCCCTTCTCTCTTCTGAACAAATTGCATCCTCAGTACTCTCCTATTTTTCTCAACTCCTTGACCTTTCCCTATCAACTGGTTCCTTCCATATATACATATATGTGTGTATATATATATATATATATACACATATATATATATATATTTGAAGCAATCAGGGTGAAATGACTTGCCCAGGGTCACACAGCTAGTAAGTGTCTGAGACTGGATTTGAACTCATGTCCTTCTGACTCCCAAACTAATGCTCTATCCTCTGTACCACCTAGCTGCCCCACCTATAGTCTTTAAACATACACAAGTCTCCCCCATCCTTAAAAACCCTTCACTATTCCTTATTTTCCCCTCACACTATCACTCTCTCTCTTTTTCTTAGACAAAATCCTTGAAAAATCTATCTCTCCTTGCTGCTCCTATTTTCTCTTTTCTTACTCACTTTCCAATCCTTTGTGAACTGGTTTCCTACATTACCACTCAACAGAAATAACTTTCTCTAAAATGGTCCATGATCTCTTAATCACAAGATTTTGTGGTCTTTTCTCTGTCTTCAACCTTCCCAGCCCACCTGCCACATTTCATGCTGCTGCCTACCTTCTTCTCCTGGACATTCTCTTTTCTCTGGATTTCCATGACGCTACTCTTTTCTGGTTCTTCTACTACTTGTTTTACTGTTCCTGAAGAATTGCCTTTGCTAGCTCATCATCTATATCATATCCTTAAAGTTATTTCTCACATCCCCAAAGTTATTTCTTAGGTCTTTTTCTCTCCTCCCACTAAGTTCTTTATATTGGCAAACATATCAGTTCCCATGGGTTTAACTAGCATTTCTCTAGAGATAACTCATATTCTCATGTAACCCATAAATATGGGTTCTCAATTTCTAGCCTGGTTCTCTCACCCTAACCTGACCTCACACTGGAAGGTCTACACTGTTAGAGGACTATCATCATGTGGCTAGACTCAAGCTCTTTTAAGGTCATAAGGGTAGCCCTATTGCAGGGGGATATACTTCTCCTCATCACCATAACTCTAAAGTTCCCACTGGCATGCTTCTATTTGTACAAACTGTTTTGTACAACTAATATCACAGTGATGTTAAATCAAATATTAAACATAATTATTTACTTAGCAATAAAGTGAAAGTGATAATAATGATAATATCATAGGTACTAATATAAGACAAATTTAAGAATATAAATACATTACAGTACACACATAAATCTAGGTCATGATCTTCCACCAATATACTCAGTATTTGTAGGGGAGAGTGGGCATATATTTATAGAAACCTGTTAAACAGTTAACATGCATGAAGAAAACCCAAGGGCTTATGGTGATTTACAACTCTGGACTTTATGCCTTAATGCCATTGGTCCATTCGGAGATATCTACATCATCCAAAGCTGCTTTCTGCTAACTGCTTTCCTTTTGGTCCTCACTCTTCCGCTAGACAAATCCTCTTTTTTTCTACACTTGAGCCAATGAAACAGTGATCAGTATTTTAGACTCACAATCATCCTTAAAAGGATACTGAGAAAGGGTTATACTATTGTATTGTCTAGTAATTCCCTTTAAGCTAGAGAACTACAATGTCCATCAAACTGGCTCTTTTTGTGCAATGTAGACAAATTCAGTTAGCTTTTCACCCACCCAGATTCTATGTTATCAGCCCACAGCAAACAGAGTTCACAGTAAAATTCCCCAAGCTTACTCTCTGGGCAAGACAGAGGGGCCTAGACAGCACTTTACTCACCTGAATTTTGTGTTTTCCAGGTGAAACTCAGGATCCCTTCTTATATAGAAAAGCAGTTGCAAAGCCTGCCTTTCCTTTTCTGATTTTCCTTATCAAACCAAGAACGCATCAGAGAACCAATCTCTTTTGAGAGACTTCATCCCTCTCAACCTATAAATGGTGCCTAGGGGCAATAGCTATGTTCCAATAAGCTTCAGTCTTTCTCCAGCTAGTCAGCCCTGCAACTAGAGCTGACCTGTCCCCTGGCTCTCTGGGTGTATTCTTCTCTGCCTTCTGTGTTCTCAACTCAACTCCTTCTCACCTGATTATTCCACTCTCTTCTTCAGGCTTCTTCAACCATTACTCTATTCTTCACCACCTTCAATCAGAGCCTCCTGGTACTCGGTGACTCATCTTTCCCTTATAAGAGTAAAAATTCATAAACTCCCCTTTTCTGTGACTTACAAAACTGGTGGCCTTTGTTTAATCATTCCTTATTCCACCAAGGATATTTAATTTATTATTTTGTGAGTTTGAACGTCTTAAAACTTAAAAAATTGTTGCATACAAAGGGACCACAACCCTCTGCAGCTTCTGTTATTCTGAAATCCTCAAAGTGTCCCCTTCCTAGTTTGTGACTCTGAAAATTGTTTATTAATGTTTATATTTTAAGCTTAAAGTAAACAAATTCTTTTTTGCTCCTTTCAATGACCAAGCAGTTTACATGGAAATGAAAGAGTATCATATATCCCTTACAAAGTGATATGTCTCTTTATTTATTACACAGTTCATTTTCTACCCTTTTGGCAAACAAGTTGCTCATAACTTTTCAGAAAATTGTGTTTCCTTACATATAGAGTTTTAGCAATTTTTATTAAATAAAAGTTCTTTTCATGTCTTTTTAAACTATCTTACTGTTCACCAATGAAAGGAACATTACCTTACACCTTTCTCTGGTTGATTTCTTTCTTTTTCTTTATGCAGAAGTTAATTTTCTTCTCTCTTTAGCAACCAAACACTTTATATAATAAAAAGGCACTACTACACACACAAACACACACACACACACACACACAAACATAAGTATGTGAGTGTATGTTTGCACAAGCACAAATTGCCACAAACACACATTTATACACAAATATATACTCATATTCTTTGTACTTGTATCTCTGGAACATAGTAGGTACTTAATAAACACTTGTTGATTTTTATGTTACAGTCTCTAGTCCTCTCACTCTCTTGGTTGCTCTTCTCTGGTGGTGCTCTATCCTGTCAATGTCCTTTCTATGTTACCCAAAGCTGAACATCATTTTCCAGACAAGGTGTAAACAGGGTAGGGTGTAGTAGGACTATCACCTCCTGTGTTGTAGATACTATGTCTCTAATAGAAACTAGGATGACATTAATTTTTTAAACTGCTATCCCACACTGTTATATCTTTCAAGGAATTTTACATGATCAATATATTGATGGAAGACACTCTGTTGGATGTATAACTTTAAGACATTTTACTCCATCAAATTTTTTTTTATTTAAAGAAATAATAAAAATAATAGGATTTTGGGTTATCTTTATATTTCCATCAATTGTGTTACTATAAAGCTAGGTCTCCTTTAGAATAACCACTTGCAAAAGTCTAGTTGGTTCTTTCTTATACTTTCATCAAGGATATCATCTAATATGTATGCAGATTATTCTAAAACATATTATGAAGAAAGTGGAAAGTAGGTATATTGGTTAGTAGTTACTGATATTTTCTTGTTTTCTTTTATTTTGCTAACAAGGTAAGTGATATTTTTCTAAGTACTTTTTTTCTTTTTCTTTTCTTCTTCTTCCTCCTCTTCCTCGTCTACAATACCTATCACAGGGCCCTGGACAGAACAAATACTTCATATATGCTTGTTTGATGGATGGATCAATCAATAATTTATCCATCAAATGACTGATCTTAAGAATCAATCCATCCGCACCCTCAAAATTACATCATCCCCTCACCCTTCCTCCCCAGGAAAGGACTTGTAGTTCAGGTACTCTTCCCATTTTTATTTTTTTAGTGCACTTCCTCATGTAGCACATCAGAAACTATGAGGTTAGAGTCCAGGTATTTTGGCTTCTATAACTGGTAGAGAAAAAAATTTTTTAAGATAAATTTTTGCAGGGCTCACCCTCCCCATTTCTGATCACTTGTTCTCATTGTGTCAATTTATTTATATCTTTTTAAATGTCCTTAGGAAACAATAATAGCCTTTATTGTTTTGTTCAGTCGTTTCAGTTGTGTCTGACTCTTCATGACCCTATTTGGGGTTTTCTACTGGAATGGTTTGCCATTTCTTTCTCCAGATCATTTTTCAGGTGGGGAAACTGAGGAAAACAGGGTTAAGTAACTTTCCTAGAGTCACTCAGCTAGTAGGTGTCTGAGGCCAGATTTGTTTTCAAGTCTTTTGGACTCCAGGCTTGGTGCTCTATCCATTATGCCCCACTAGCTACTATCCACTAGCTACCACAATAGCCTTTATAACAAGTCATTATTCTTTTGTCACTTTCCCTTTCTTTTGTGACAACAGCTTGTTTGAAAGGATCAGATTGGAATTGTTTTAGTCTCACACTTGATGCCATAGTGGAAAATGCTGGATTTAGAGGCAGAGGACTTAGGTTGGAATTCTCGCTCTATAACCTAATAATTGAGAGACTTTGAGCAAGTCACTTCATGCCCAATGTGATTTGGTTTCTTTAAATGAAGAGGTTAGACTAAGAGTCACCTCTGGTCCCTTTCAGCTTTGAATCTATGATCCCATGATCTCCTAATCTTACTATTTTTTTAAAATTTGTATAGTTTTTGTATTATATATTAACAAATCAATGATCTGACTGTACCCAACTGATTCTGAAATGATTCCATGAGTAATCAGTTGTTTCCTGTCTGTTAGAATGTAATCAATTCTTTTTGATGTTATATAGAGCTTGCTGTATCCAGTGTCTTCCAATTCTTTTAGGAAGATGTAGGAAAATGAGCATCTATGTACATAGATGGTATCAGTGGCATTCGATACTCTCTAGGCCTTGGCAAGCATCTTATGATGACTGGGAAATATATGCTTGGCTGCAAATTTGCCAGTTTGGTTAAGAGGGCTCTAAACTGAAAATGTAGGAGATGGGAGAAAAATACCTAGAAGAACTCTAAATATAAATATTATGTAGGATATGAAGAGTAACTTAGAATTAGATTAGACAAAGTGCTCAGTAATTTATAGCAAAAACAAATTAGGAAGAGAGTGTTGGGAAAGAATATTTCGGCTACAATGAATATCTATTAAGGAGACGCTATTTTGCAAAGCTGCTGCTACAGTCTTTTTTTGATTCTTCATTGTGGCATGGAGCCAACTCTGATCTCTTAAAAACTCTGTCAGTGGAATATCCACTCTGGCATATCCTATTAGGCTGGAAAGATTTTGAGAACAAGCCTGTGGTGAATTCTGTCTCTTGTTCGAGGAGCAGCTTAGCTAAATGTTGAGAAGCTCATCACCAAAAGACTGGCCACATGCTGATGATTTTTTTCTAATATAGCTAAGAAGATGAAAATTGTCTATTTAAGTGTAGAGGAGTTTCAATCTACATTGATCAATCAATATGCCTTTATTAATGCACTAGGAAGTATGAACAAGGATAAAATATCAGTATTGAAATCTATATGAGGCATTGCCTAGTGTCTGCTTTCAAGGACACATAGTAATATTAATGAGCAAAGATACACAAATAATGGTCATGAACATTAATTAATACATGATAAGTATAAAAGGGAGGTGTAAGGAAAACCATACGAGAAATTCATGGAGATGTTAGCTCCTATTTCCATAGAGCTTTACAATTCACAAAGTGTTTACTTAACTATACTTTTTTAAGGTAGGTAATTAAAGTGTTATTATTCTCCCTTTACAGATGAATACCCTAAAGCCCAGAGGAAAGAAAAATAACACACATCTAATGCTTTACTTATATTATCTAATTGGAAGCTACCAACAGCTTTGCGACAGGGTAGATATTACAGGTTATCATCATCCCCATTTTTTCAAACAAGGAAACTGAGGCTTAAAGATGTTAAAGGACTTGCATTTGATCACACTAAATGTCAGAGACAGAATCTGAACCCAAGTCTTCTCAATTAAAAGTCTTGTACTCTATCCACCAGACAAAATTGTTTTTCAACTTGAGCGGTATTCTACTTGCTGTCAAAAAATCTGTGTTCAAGTTCATGCCTGGTTGCTTATAAGCTGTGTGACCTTGGATAAGACACAATCTTGCTGAGGCTAAGAATTATCATTTTTCAAAGGAAATTAAGTGACTTGCCAACAGGTCCATGTCTAGGATGGATTGCCAATAGACTGATGACTCAGCTGGGTTTTTAACTCAGGCTTTCTAACTTGAAGTCCGGCCCTTTCTTTGGTATGCCATGTTATCTTTGGCACTCGTGACCTCAGATGTTTAGATATCAATTTACAGAGTATTAATAACAAAGTGAATGGTGACCATGACAACAGAGGGCATTTATCCCTTAAATAGAGCAAAGAGAAGTGAGCGAAAGTGTGACAGAGGAAAATTTGTTGTAAAAATGTACTTACCTAAAAGGGAAAACATTGTGGAGAACATTTAATAAAAGATAAAAGGAGGGGAACAAAAGTGATATCACAGGAGAGAGGTGATATTTTATAAAGCAATCTATAAGAATAAGAGAATCATTGGGGAATTCTTGATACAGATCATTAACTTGTCATAGAGGTGAGATATAGTAATTATGGGGAATTTCAACTACTTAGATATCATTCTGTCCAAAGCAGAGCATCTGATTTGCTGATTTCATCTCTAAGATAGAAGAAGCAATGAGGAGAATTACTTTATTGTATCTTATTTTGATCAACGGGGAGGAAACGTTTGATGAAGTGGACATGACAAGCCATAAAAACCATAGAAGAAATTAACCATGCCATCTTAGAGGTTTGTGACAGTCAAAGGGAAAAAAAAACTGTGCATAATTGGACAGGATTAACTTTGTTTTCTTTTTCTTTTCTTTTCTTTTCAAGAGGAGCATTAAACTAGGAGAACAGAGGAATGCTATAGAAATAGTGTATTAATCTAGTTATTTATTAAGTGCCAACTATGTGAAGAACACTATGATTAGTATTGTGGGAGACACAAGATTTAGATAAGATGCAGTCCCTTCCCTCATGGAGATTTTGGTCTTGTACAGGGAACTGGATTTAGAGGCAAAAGATTCGAGTTCAAGTTCATTGCCAACAAACTATGTGACTTAACAAGTCACTTAATCCATGTAATTAGGGATAAGAAAATCCAAAAACTAAAAACAAGCCACTTAGCTTCCCTGAGTCTCAGTTTTTGTCAAATGAGCATATTATTAATTATTGCCACAGAATTGTAAGACTCAAATGAGATAATATATGCAAAGAGCTATGTGAATTAGCATTATCATTAGTACCTCATTTCCTCTCTTTCTTCTTTTCTACCTTTTTTCTCTCATGCTTACATTTATTCTTACCTTAACTCGAGTGGCAAATGTCTTTCATTGATTCCCTTTGCTTAGGGCATACATTTTCATACCTGGATTTCCTGAAAATCTGGTTTAAGTTTTCACTAGGAGACTCATAAGAACTATCTTGTAAGTGTCTGTTGACATTGTCTACTTCACAACTCTTTGGATCAGGGACCATTTCTCGCATAGAAACTCAGAGTCCAAGGAGGTCTAGAGAGGTATTTTGTAGCTAATGTTTGTGATATTAACCTTTCTGGACCAGGTTGATTCTGTGAAATGGCATCATCTATTACAGTACACCATTCTTCCTTAATTACCTGGTGATATTTAGAGGAAAATGCCTCTTTTCAAAGGAAGAATTGTTAAGTGATTATGAAACATGGCATTATTAACACTAAATTCTACTATTCATTTATTCAACAAATGCTTGCTATATGTAAAGTATTCTATTATTGCTTCTTCCTAAAATTCTTTTAGTGGCACGTACGTGAACTTTTGCTATTGCGGTGCAGTTGCTTCTCTGACTCGTTTCTGAAGCACAGATGCAGAGGCTGGCAAGAGCCATTGGCTCCTTTCCTTCCTGGCACCTGTCAGAGAAACCACCAGGATAATGAGATTGGGCTGACCCAGCCTCATGGAGGAGAATGGGAAGTAGAAAAGCAAATGGAAAGGGGGTAGGAACGCCTTCCTGAACCTCCAAAAATCTTATTGTAAAGGGCTGATCTTGTAAGAAGTCGACTGGATGCATAACTAGGTTAAATTTATGTTGACTTAGCCAGAGTGGGAAACAGGGACTGAATTAGCCCCGGTGTACATAAAGTGGTTTTACAGCATCTGACAAGGTCCCCTCTTTGTAGGATGGGGTGGTGGGACCCTACGTAAAAGAAGAGAAGGCTTAAGTAGTTAAGAGGATCCCAAAATCAAGGATTCTGGTGAAAACCTGCCATGAGTTGCTTGTAGAATCTGCTGACTTCCCATATATTAGAAAGAAGACTGGCTGGGAGTGGTAAGCGGAGCATTTCAAACTTTGAGAAGGATTCACAAAGCCAGTGAAGAATTAAAGACTGTGACAGCAACAAGAAAGACCATGATGCCAATAAGGATCAGAACAATAACCACAGCAAGATTCATTCTTATTGGGAGAAAACTTAGTAAGCCAAAGGAAGAAAAATCCACCTTGCAAAAGCCGTATCTAGGTGGGTACTGAGAGCCATGGGGACCATGCAGTTCTCTGAGATGAGAGGGATGGGGATGTTAAATGAAGGTCACACTGAAGAGACGGTCCATTTTATTGTGTGATTAAAAATTATTCTAGATCTGATGCCTTGTATATCTTCTTGCTTGCTACCTATTAAGGGGTGTCATACACTGACATTCCCAGGTTTGAGTGGGGACCCAACGACCATATTGTTGAGCGAAAACTGCCCTTTGGAAAATAACATACATGGATGTTCCCATGTTTCACCTTACTGGGGGCAAACAAGACAGAGAGTTAAGAACTCTCCCAAATGTACCCCACCATATTATGTTGGGAAGGATACTCTGCTACAAGGGTTAGATTATGAAGGTATTATAGGCATTATAAACACAAAATATGAAGACATTCAAGGTAGTTGCATACTAAGAGAAATGAATGAATGTACAAATGTATAGTAATAATAAATGGTGAACCTTAGTAGCAAGAGATCAAAGAACATGGAAGAGAATGGAGGGTCAAGGCCAGCATGAAGCACCAGCATAAAGATGGCCTCTAGACTAAAATTTCAAGCAAGGAATCTGCTACCAGATTCTTTCCATTTTTTTCCCCCAGTTGATCTCCACTCAAGCTCTTTATTTACCTTGATGATTATCTTATTTGTTCTTTGGTTCACTCTTTTTATTTTGCCCTTAGGTGATCCTGGCTTCCCTATTCTCTTTAAATATACATGTACTCAGTGGTGTGCTGGAGCCAGCTCATTTGTAGGATTACATTGTTAAATTTTCAGTGTGAGCATTTACACCTCAGAAATCAGCAGGCCACAAATCAAAGATTGATTTATTGTTTTACTGATGGTCTAGTCTTAAGAAAGTGATGCAGAAAATGTTAATAATGCAGATTAAACTTAAAGGTATGTGGTACAGGTTGTTCAACATTTAGCAGCACACCCTTGCATGTACTACCACCTGCCTCTTGCTTGCCACTTCCAACAAGGTTCATGTAGAACAGGATTCATTAAAAAATGCTGGTCCAGATAAAAACATATGCACTATATAACTTCCTTTTTTCCTCCCTTCCTCCTTCCATCCCTCCCTCACTTCCTTCCTTCCTTGAAGGAAGAAGAAATACTATGGGTAAGGAAGGACAACACACAAAGATTACTGGAGATCATGAGATGATGATGAAGCAAAAAAGACATGGAGAGCAGAGGGAGACAGCAAGAAGCAGAGGGTGGGAGAAGACAGCAAGGAAAAGAAGAGGCAGTTGGCATGGGGGACAGGACAGGTCAGGAACATTGCTCCCTACAGAGGATTTATGTCTAAAATATATAATGTTTACTATGTGCTAGACACTATCCTAGGCACTAGGGATTCAAGCACAAATAATGAAACAATCTGTTCTTTAAAGGAGATTACATTCTACTGATGGAAAAAGCAAATGCATCTAAATCTATGTATGTATGCATGTATATACATATATATATATATATACACAACACAAATAGAAAATGAATAAATACAAATATATACAAAATAGTTAAATGATATTTAATCGAATAATGCATTCAGTTTTAGGCATGTTGAGTTTAAGTTGTTTCTAAGACAACCAGTTTGAAATATCCAATAAGTAACTGATGCTGTGAGGCTGAAGCTTAGGGGAGAGACAAGCTAGATGTATAGATTTGTGAGTTATCTGTGTAGAGAAGATAGTTAAACCCATGGGTACTGACAAGGGTTCCAAGAGAGAGAATACAGAAGTAGAAGCAAAGAAGGCCCAGGAGAGAACCTTGAGGAACACCAGGTGGGGGCATGATGTGGATAATGAGCTGGTAAAAGAACATGAGTGTCAGACAGGTAGAGGCAAATCAGGACAAAGTTAAAGGTAGTGAGGTCTTGAACTAAGAGAGAAGGGGATGGATACAAAACCAAAATACATAATTCCTACTTCAAGGGTATTCTAATTGACTACCAGTCTAAGAGGGGACAAAACATACATGAGAACATTGCTATAAGTACATATTAAGTGTAAATCAGTGGTAAGTGTATGGAGCTACATTTAAAGGATATGAATAAACAAATTCTGGTGAAAGGGAGAAGAGAATTTGATACTATTTTACACATTTTCACTAGCAAGAATGTGTTTCTATAGTAGCGTATAAATCCATCTAACAATCCTATAGCATCTCTGATGTGCTGACATCAATTGCACTTGCCTGGTTTGCAGCCAGATCCAGATTTGTATACAGGATTTAATGGAAGAAATGCTAGATGTCAGAAATGTGTCTGTGGGAGGGACTTTTAAAGGTGGATAGACAGGAAATAGGGTGATGGAGTTAGGTCAGAGGCTGTTTAGGCACCAATTGGAGTTTATCTCATAACAATGACTTCACTGCTCACACCTGAAGTCCCAGGGTGCATTAGCCCAGGTAAGCTTTCTTATCTATTCATTTTCTAAAGTGTCCCCTCCCCTCTCCAGCATCACCCCAGAAGACCAGGCAAGTAGAATTACAATCAGCACCTCAGAGGGCTGAGTGGGCTATTACACATATATTCATACACTTCTGCTAGTGTATGTGTACAAAGAAAGGAACCCTCTTTCCTCTTCAACGCTAATTTCTATGAGCTAGAGGCATCTAGGTGGCAAAGTGGATAGAGTGCTGAGCCTTGAGTCATAAAAATGCGAGTTCAAATCCAGTTTCTCGCACTTATGTGACTGAGCAAATCACTTAATCTCCACCTACCTCAATTTCCTCAACTGTAAAATGAGGATAAAAGCAATACCTACCTGTTAGGGTTGTGAAGATCAAATAAGTAATATTTTTAAAGGACTTTCCACAGTGCTGAGAACATTAAGTGTTTATTTCCTTCCTGCCTCCTGCTGATTCATCTTTAAAACCAATTCCATCCTCACCGCCTCTGGAAGCTTTCCCTGATGTTCCCATCTCCACCCCCAGCCCTCTGTGTGAGAGCTAATCAGGGATGTTGGCAGGGTTGTTAGACAATTTAATAAAGGGAGTTTTCTTGTGCGGGGCTCATTTTAAAGAGCATACAGGAAAGGCCAAGGAGTTTCACTCTCTGGAAAGGAAAGCATACTTTTCAGTGTCCTTTCCCACGCCAGTCCAGAACCTAGAGAGGAATTGGGTTCTTAGTTGCCCCATTCTCCTACTTCTATGAGACAAGAACCCTTACAGTGGACCCAAGAGAGTTTAATGATGCCATACAAAATGGGAAGAGACTGTGTGAATTTTTAATGGTGCCATACAAAATGAGAATAGTGTATGAATCAGTTACTGAGAGATGAATTCCTCTTCTGTTCGAAAGGGCAAATGAGGATTTAATGTCAATGGATTTTCTATTGCTTTTGCATCCCTAGACAGTGGTGAAGTAGTCAGGCACTTAATTAACAAGCATTTATTAAGTGTTTCCTATGCACCATTCACTGTGCTGAGTGTTGGGTATACAAAAAAGGCAACCCCCTCCCCAAATCAAAACAAAACAGCCCAACAAAAAACATAATCGCATAGTCCCCACTCTCAAGGAGTATACCTTTATTGTGGAGACACATACATCTAGGTACATACACATTATATACAAATTATATGAAGGTAATCTGAAAGGGGAAAGTCTAGAAGCTGGGTGGCTATGATCTAGTCTTTCTCTATTCCATGAGAAATTAATCTAATCATTTTTTGAAAGTTGGCCCTTCTAGTTTCGCAGTATCTTATACAAAATACCCCTTCTACATTTTGTATTATAGCATGCAGATGGAAATCAAGACTTTTTAAATAGATTGTAGGGACAATATCTTTTGGTCAACTAGAAACAGGGGTCACGGTCTATAATTCATTCCAGAAGGAATGATTAGTCCGGTAAACACGTTTTTCCAAGAATATGAGCACAGAACTTGAATGAGGAATGTGCCCGAACAGCATAAGCCTATGTGACAGTGTGGTTATCCAAACCAGTGTAATACATGGAAAGAGAGAAAGTAAAACAAAGCCTCTAATATGCTCTGACTGAGACAGAGCCAAGAGACAGTAGGGGGTTGGAAAGGGGACAGTCTATTTTACTCCCGACAGAAGGCTGCTCCTCAGACTGCCATTAGCTGAGTTACAAGAAGAATGTTGCCTTTCAAAGAGGGTTTATTAAAACATTTTTAAGACTGCTAAAGATCAACTGATTCCAGATGACAACTATAGAATACCAATAGCTAGAAATGTCAGCTAAACTGAAGGCCTATTCAACTGAACAACGTGTTTAAATGCATATGATTTTTGTAGATATTTCTAAATATGTAGTTTTGAAGGTGAATGCTGAATAAACGATAATGCAATACAAGAACAGCTTCCTAATGAGACTTTCAGCTTCTACTCTCTTCCTGCTCTAATCCAACATCTATACAACTGCCAAAAGAACCTTCCTGATCATCATAATCATATGATAGCTGGCATGTCTATAGCACGTTTGAGGCTTGCAGAGCCCTTTACATATGTTAACTCATTTGATCCTCACAATTCTGTGTAGTGGGTACTATCATTATACTCATTTTCTAGATGAGAAAATTGAGGTTGAGAGAGGTTAAGTGACTTTGTTGATCTCTAGCCTACCTCCATTAAGGGTCACACAAAGAGTGTCTAAGATAAGATGTGAACCCAGGTCTTTCTAATTTCAAGTCAAGCATTATCATGTTATTTCCCTGCTCTAAGACTTTCTGTGACTTCTTGTTGTCTCGAGGAGAAAATATACAATTTTCAGCATGGCATTTAAAGCCTTTTACAACTTGATTTTAAGCTACCTTTGCTGATCTACTTTGTGTATGTGAAATTTCTTACTGTTATTTCTGAATCTCTGGGTTCCAGTCAAAATGGACTACAGGGCTAGCTCCTTGATTCCTGTGTTCCATCTCCTACCACATGTCTTTCACAGACTGTCCCCTCATTACTTGAAATCTCTCTCCTCACTTCTGCCTCTTAAAATTTTCAGTGGTCATTCCAGATCCATCTAGCTGTTAGTGCTGTATCCCTCCTCAAATTTTTGTCATATACTTATTTTTTAAATTTATTTTTTAAAAACAATTCAGTCATTTCCTGATCTTAGAAACCACATGTGGTGGCATACTCCTTTTTTTTTTTAAATTTTGCACTTAATAGTATTTTATTTTTTTTCCAATTACATGTAAAGATAGTTTTCAACTTTCATTTTGGTAAGATTTTGAGTTCCAAAATTTTCTCCTTCTCTTCCTTCCTTCCCTCCTCTCCAAGATAGCAAACAATCTGATATAGATCATATATGTATAATCATGTTAAACATATTTCCACATTAGTCATGTTGTGGAAGAAAAATCAAAACAAAAAGGAAAAAAACACTAGAAAGAAAAAACAAACAAACCAAAAAGTGAAACTAGCATTCTTTGATCTGCATTCAGACTCCATAGTTCTTTATATGGATTTTCCATCACGAGTCTTTTGGAATTGTCTTGGATCATTATATTGCTGAGAAGAGCTAAGTCTATCACAGTTGATCGTTGCACAATGTTGCTGTTACTGTGTACAATGTTCTCCTGGTTCTGCTCACTTCACTCAGCATCAGTTCATGTAAGTCTTTCCAGGTTTTTCTGAATTCTGCCTGCTCATCATTTCTTATAGAACAATAGTATTTCATTACAGTCATATACCACAATTTGTTCAGCCATTCCCTAATTGACAGGCATCCCCTCAATTTTCAACTCTTGGCCACCACAAAAGAGTTACTATAAGTATTTTTATACATGTGGATCCTTTTCCATTTTGTTGAATGAAAGGGTATACACAGTTTTATAGTCATTTGGCATAGTCCACACTTCTTATCCACAATCCCACATCTCTAAGAGGAGGGAGATGAGTTTTGACATTTATACTAGACCTGAGGAATTAATCAGAGATTATCTTCCCTTTAGTGTTTTCACTTAGTGTTGTTATATTATTGTAGTCATTGTGTATTTTGTTCTTCTGGTTTTACTAACTTCACTCTATACTGGTTCATAACAAATTCTCTGAATTCCTAATATTCATAATTTTTAATAAGAAATATTGTACATTCACATTCCACAATTTGTTCAGCCATTCTGCAGCTAATAGGCAACCACTTGGCTTCTAGTGTTTTTACTGTTATAAGTAGTGCTTCTCTAAATAATTTGCTATATAGGGGGTTTTTATTTTTATCTTTGACTTCCTAATTGTCTAATAGTGGAATTACTGGGTTAAAGGTTATGAACAATTTAATTTTTTTTTGCATAACTCAAAACTAGCTTGCCCCCCAAATGACTAAATCAATTTATTATTTTGCCAGCCATGTTTTAGGGTGCCTTTCTTCCCATTGCCTCTCCAGCACTGACTATTTCCATCTTTTGAAAATAATCTTTACTACTAGAAGGGGGTGGGGGTGGTAGATCTTCAGTTGCTTTAATTTAACTTTCACTTATCATTAGTGATTTAGAAGAATTTTTTTATATGGTTGTTGGTATTTTATACTTCTAAAAGTTGCTTTGATCCATTACAGAATGACTCTTGGTAATGTATTTGCATAAATCCTACATATATCTTGTGTGTTAGATTTTGATTAGCAATTTTTGAGGCAAAGTTTTTTCCCCATTCAAAAATTTATCATCTTTTTCTAGGTGCATTGATTTTGTTCATGTAAAAGGTTTTTTTTGTCAGTATATATAATTGAAGTTGTCTATTTTATCTTTTGTGCTTAACTCTCTCCTGTTTGCTTAAGAACTTTCCCTCTACCTATAATTTTAAATATTATTGCTTTCTGTTCTCCTATATATTCAGTTGGAATTTATTGTGATACATGGTATAAGTTGCTGATTTGAGTTTTATTTTAACCAAATTATGTTACAGACTTCCCAGGAATTCTCATTGAGAAAGAAGTCCTTCCCCCAGTAATTTTTATTGTTAAGTTAAACAAATACTAGGATGTTGGGATACATTTGTTCCAGTCTTATTTATCTAATTTCACTGATCTACTCTCCTATTTATTAACCAATACTGAACAGTTTTAATGTCTTTTTTAGCATAATATCATCTGAGATTTGGTATAGTTATCCCAATTTCATTCCCAATTCCACTTATCACCACTATTTTCTTTGTAATTCTTGACCTTTTATTCCTTCAAATGAATTTTGTTATTATTTTGCTTGTGGTATGATGTAATTCCTTGGCATCTTGATAAGTTTAATACTAAATCTGTAAACTAGTTTAGGTAGTATCATTATTTGTACTGTATTGACACTCAACCATGAGCAATTAAGACAAATTGTGTTCCTTTATTTCTATAAGGAACATTATTCAGGTGTGCATATTTGTGTTTGTATGTGTGTGTGCATTTGTGTGTTGGTGGTGGTTAAATCCTAGATTTTTTTTTATTTTGTAGATGTTTGAATTGAATTCCTCTTTCTTCTTCTCTTAACTTTTAAAAAATGATCTCTATAAAGACTGATTTTTTTTTGTGGATTTTGTATATTGCACTTTCCTGAAAAATAGTGACTTAAGCTAATCAAAACAATCAAGAGCTTCAGAAATATTTTGTGGTTCAGTCATTTCTAATCATGTCTGACTCTGTGACCCTGTTTGGTTTTATTGGCAAAGATACTGGAATGGTTTGCTACCTTCTTCTTCAGCTCATATTTCAGATGAGGAAACTGAGGCAAACAGGGTTAAGTGACTTTCCCAGGGTCATACAACTAGTAGGCATTTGAAGCCAGATTTAAATTTGGAAAGATGAGTCTTTCTCTCTCCATGTGTGTTACTCTACACTGCACCACCTAGCTGCCCTCAGGAATGTTACAATATACTAATTCTTTGGGGTTTTCAAAGGAAATTATCATGCTCTTTGTAAACAGGCATTATCCTCTCTCTTCTTTGTTAAAATTTATAGCAAGGACATACTTACTCTACTCCTGTAATTATTAGGAAAGATTTCAATGTTTGGTAATTGCAGAGGGTGTTAGCTCATGATTTGAGATATATGATCTTGATCATAATGATCTGCTTTTAGAATCTGCTTTTAGATTAAAAAAATAATGAGTTCTATATTTTCTCAAAAGTTTTTTTTTTGGTGTAGCTACTGACAAATTCAAGCATTTCTGTTGCTTATATATGATTAATTATTTTCAGTTTTCCTAATGTACCATAGTCATAACTCCAACTAGGTCATACACACACACACACACACACACACACACACACACACACACACACACTATCCACAAATAACTAATTTTTTTAGGGAAAAGAAGACAAGAATAGGGATAGGGAATGGATCTGTGATTTCATTGATATAAGTAGCTCCCAGTGAGGAACTTCCTCTCTGAGCACAACCCTTCCCTACAATTTAGTGTTAGAGAATTGCCTAGAACATGGTGAGGATAACTTGGGCAGAATCATACAGTCATTGTGTCTTAGAGACAGGATTTGAACTTTGGTTATCTTTCTATTCATGACACTGCTGCTTTTCTAAATTTTAACTTAGTACAATTTTTGTATTGCTATTCATTAGTGAGATATAAATGTTTAACAGCTAGCATTCTGAAAAATAAAATATGCATGACATACTTTTAAATTTAATCTGAACTATTTACATTTTCTCCATCACTTTCTCAAGTCCAGATAATCAACAAAGTAAAGCTCAAGCCCTGATTTGTAGAAATTGCTGATTTCTGAGTTATCAAAGTTGACATTGAAAATTTAACAATCAGCTTTCCCAAGCCAATAAGTATGGGCTTTAGCAAACCACTGTCTATCACTCTTTTTCTGTGCTTTATGCTTCCCTGGTTTAGGTATAAGACAATGCTTGATTTGAATAAGAGTTGGATATTCTGAGACATCTTAGATATTGGGAAGCTATGGTTCCTTGTTGTGTAGTTCAGATTTTTTGTCAGCATCCTGGAAGATTGGAACTGAGGAAATACTAGGGAAAAATTGGGATGGGAAAGTACACAAAAATTTAAAACAGTCTCTGATTTTCAGGAGATTACTAGTTTAGAAGATAAGACATATATGTATACAAAGAACCACAATATAAGCCAATATATGACAAGGCCATAGGAGTAGCAAAGACTCTAAGTGCCATGGCATTCAGACTGGGATAGAGATTAAATTTTTCTTGGCTGATCATAGCAGGTTTAATACAAGAATTGAGATAAGAGCTGGGATTTGAAGGGTGGTCTGACATATTTAAAGGTACAACAAGGTAGTCCATAATTGAAATAATACAAACTAAAAGTCCATGAGGAACTCAAAATAGTAAAGATCAAAGTGATCTGAATTAGCCATAAAAGGTTTTGTAGAGAAGATGGGACTTCATTGCATCTTTAAAGGCTGAATGTGTTTTAAATCTGTTTTCACATCTATAAAATGAGGAAGTTTTATTTAGATGATTTCTAAGATTACTTTCTAACTCTAAATAACTGTGATCCTATGATCCCATAATCTGAATCAGTCCTTCACATCATTGTTAATATCGTCTTTTTAACAATTCACACAAAATCTTAGAATTGGGAGGAACTACAGCTAAGTGGCACAGTGGATAGAGTGCTGAGCCTGGAGTCAGGAAGACCTGAGTTCAAATCTGGCCTCAGACACTAGCTCTGTCACCTTGGGCAAGTCACTTAACCCAGTTTACCTCAGTTTCCTCCTCTGTAAAATGAGCTGGAAAAGGAGATAGCAAACCTCTCCAGAACCTTTGCGAAGAAAACACCAAATAGGGTCATGAAGAGTCAGACAGTACTAAAATGACTGAAGAAGAAGAAGCAGCAGCAGCAAGGACCATTTAATTTAACTCAGAGTTGAACAGGTTTGCCACTTTCACTATCTCTGATGCTATCTCAGCTTTTGTTTGAAGACCTTCAGTATTAAGGAACACTCTCCCACCTGAGATAGGTCGTTCAACTTTTTGATTTCAATTCAATCAACAAACATTTGAGCAACAATATTATATACCAGAAAGTGTGCTCACTACTTGAGACACAATGACAAAAAAAGAAATAGTTTCTCCCTCAATGAATTTATACTTTCCTATGGGAAAATAGACATCAAAAATCATCATTGCTATGATTACTGCAAGTGGTAGTGAAACTTAGATAATATAGTGAATTTGTAGATCTAAAATAATATTCACATATTTGCAACAGAATTTAACCATTCATGATAGTACTAGAAATTGCACAACATATACTAACTGGACAAAAGTGCCCTTATTTTTTCACAAGTGCAAACTGCAAATTGATAGAGTGTTTTCTTCTTCCAACATAGCCAGTTCTCATAAATGAAACAATTTCCATTTTCTGGAATATTAGTACTTGTGCCATCAGAAACCAAAAATGACATTTTATAATAAAACTTTACTAATAATGCCTTTTGTTTTTGTATGATGATAATTTCTACATATATCACCTAGCTGGAACTGAAGTTTCTCTTGTAACAAAGAAAAATCATGAAGCAAAACCAAGTGGCTAAGTCTGACAATGTATGCAACAATCTCTCCTCATCCACTGTTGAAGTATGCACTCTTAATTATCCTTTCTCAGAGACCATTTTAAAAACAATTTCTAGGACTGTTTTAAAGTTAAATCTGCAACCTAAACACCTAAGTACCTAGTTATCAAAGTTAAACTCCTCTCCTCTATGAGCTTAGAATTAGACTCTTAAGAGCTCATTTAATCCAGCTACTACCTAAAGCATGTACTTCCCATGCAATGTTCCAAAAAATGGTCATTAAATCTCTGGATAAAGATGACAGGACAGAGAATTCACATCCTTCCAAGGTAGTCCCAACTATTTTGGGATAGCTCAAATTATCATTTTACCAATATGGGTTTAAAAATTCCCGTATATGGTTATAAATTTTGATGGAGAGAGTCACACAATGGCATTTCTGAAATGTTAGCTCCCAGCAAAACAATTGTAATCTCTTTTGTATATGACATCTTAGATATGTGAAGATAGCTACCATATCAACCCTAATTCTTCTTATATCCAGTCTAGTTCTCTCAACTTCTTCTTTTGTAACATGATATCTCTCTCCTCTCCCTCCAATGCTTCTCCCCCATATCCTCACCATCTTTGTTTTTTAAAACTCCTTTCTATGGAGGAGGGAGGAAGTAATTGCTGTCTCTTCCATAATGCCTCTACTAACACTCAGCTAAAAGTGATCTTCAAATTTCTTATATTCCTTCATTTGGACCTTTCTTTTCTAATTTTTTTTACATCCTGCCTTGTATATTTATTTGTACACGTCATATCTTCCCCTTTCCCTAATGACATTTCAAGTTCTTTGTCTTGTTTCATCAGTGTATCCCCAGTACCTAGTTTAGTGCCTTCCAAAGGGTTGAATTCAATTAAATTCAACAAATGCTTAAGTGCCTACTGATCTCCGTTTCTCTAAATAGGAAACTGCTAAGCTATCAATGAAGTAACTGAGAGGAAATCATTTTCTGGAACTGCTTTTCCAAAGTTGAATAATGTATCTGTTATTTATTTAGCCTCATATTTATGATGCTCATTCTTTCTATCACTGAAGATCTACATCTCTTTAATGCTCATTTTAACTCTTGCATTGTTTCCTACTTGCTTGGTTAAGCAATAATTTTGTATTTTTTTATGTATTTTAGATTTCAAGTACTTGGCCTTATTTCAGTTGTTGGCTTCTACTTATTTATTATTACATATTAGATACTATTAATCTTCTCTCCAAGTTAATTTGCTTATTACCAAAGAAAACTAGTTTCCCTTTCTCTGGATGCCAGGAAATGCTTTAACTATTTTTTTCAGCTCTAACTACTTAAGTTTACATTTAAAGAGCTTCTTACTGTGACATTTTTCCATCTGTGTGACTAAGGCAGCTTTTTTCAAGGCTCTTTCCAAGGGCAATGGAAACTCTTTCTATTTGCATATTATTTCCATTACCCTGATTCATATCCTCTCAACAAAAACACTCATTTTTTTTCCATAGACATAATTCCCATTGACTTCAAAGAGGAGTCTGTAGACTAGAAATGGGAGGGGGTGGTCAAGAAAAAGGATCAAGTTTTCCTGTTTTCTTGCAGGTTTTCCCATAACTGTTACTAAATTATAGTTCTTATAGAGATGAAATAAAAAAAAACACTTTTAAAAAGCAATGGCATTTAGAAAGTCAATTTTAAGAGATTAATTTTCTTGACTCTTCTAGTATATTCTTACTGTGATGGGTCCTTGTGGCCTGGAGTTCCTTAAGGAGCTCCAGTTTCTAAATGAAGATGCCAACAGAATATAAGCTCTGGCAGGTCTTAACTGAACTGGAAACACTTTGAGCATAGTCACAGTGTCCTCAGAGGATCAGCCTAGCTATGTTCAAAGGCTCTCATCACCAGAACACTGACAATCATGAACATTTTTGTCCATGTATATTTTCATATCTACATGTATGTCTCATATGTCTCCATATAGTCACATATATTGCTATAATCACATAGTGTTATAGCTATCTATATTTTTGGGAGAAACAGAAACATTACCATCAAAGTGTTGGTTGATGATTTGAAATGATTTGTACAGTTTACTGGAGACTGGTAAAAGATAGAAAAGAGTATGCTGACAACATTACCCTATTACTTGTAAGTAACCTGTTTACTTTCATTGACAAACTAACCAAATGTCAGCATTTTATTTCATATTCTCTGGGTTGGATGAAAGTATGTTAATGCAGGATATGTATTGTGCTGCTCTAAATAGCCAAGTTAAGTGAGATGAATTAAAATTTTCACTACCAATTATTATTAGTACTTACTAACAAGAAAGACTGCTTCTGTGCACATAACCTGAAATTCCTCAGAATTCAGTGTTTCCTGTCCTCTGAGAGTTTCCATTTAAAGCTGACAATGTAGCAAAAGTCACCACCAAAAGAAACATGACCTACTGGGGCAGGGAGGAGCTATGGATTTTCCCTTTTGGTGGTCTTTAAAAATAAGTTAGTAACTTATTACTAACCAATTCAAGATGATTAAAAATCCTTCTTGAAAGATTTCTAAAAGTTCTTTTCCAGATAATAACAAAAAAGTTTGCTATACTAATGTAAAAAAGTATTTTGTGAGCTAAAAAAATAGTAATTGGGATGGAACAGAACCATATTAAGTTAAGTATATTATATATCCCTAGTATTAACTATCCATATATTTCCTCTCAGGATAATTTTTGTCATATTGGTAGCCTTTAATGTTTTCTACCTTTTTTACCTAAATAGCTCACCTTCCTTTCTTCACAGATTTTAGACTCTCTATCCTTTTCTTCTTTGATTGGGGGAAGGAGGGTGCAGGATCAGAAGACATTCTGGTCTAGTCTATTCTGAACTTTCCTAAGCTATGTGTTTTGGCACATTTATGTGGTTATTGGTACTTCCATAACTCCTGTACTTTTTCCTCTGTCCCATAACTTTAGAGATTGGGGTGGGGGGCATTTTTAGAATTCTAGGCATAGGAAAGACTAGCAAAAACAGAGGTCAACATTAACTCTGAGTTTTGCCAACCTTACACAGTGGTGTAGAGGTTGATGAGTAATTTTTTGAGTTTATATAAAACCAGTAATTCATGCCTCTCCTTTATTTCCTTGAATGTGCTCCAAGAATTAATGCAGGTGTAGTCCATCTACTAGTGGAATGAATAGTCTTTTCTCCTCAGCATTTTTGCTCTACTTCTCTTAAGTGATTTGATTCGCTTAGAGTAATTGTCATTCCAAATGTTATTAATGCCTCACTGTCAGCATAGAAAGAAGGCTCTAATGGAGTTTCCCAGAAATCTCTCCTTGGCCCTATGATGGTCAACATTTCTATCAATGACTGAGTAAAGGCATAGAAGACATGCAGGAATGTAGGGATGGTTGAACTAGGAAAACTATTAACATAATTGATTACATCAATAATAAAAGTTTAAAAAAATCCTATGATTATATCAATAGATGCAGAAACATCTTTTGATAAAGTATAACACTCATTTCTATTAAAATACTTCAAAGTATAGATATAAATGGATTTTTCCTTAAATTGATAAAAAAAAACATTTATCTAAAACTATCAGCAAGCATTATTTGTAATGGGGATAAGCTAGAAGCCTTCCTAGTAAGATCAGTTATGAAACAAGAATGCCTAATGTCACCTATATTATTCAATATAGTATTGGAAATCCTAGCAATAGCAATGAGAAGAAAAAGAAATAGAAGGAATCACAACAGAGAATGAGGTAATAAAACTGTATCTTTTTGCAGACAATATGATAATATACTTGGAAAATCCAAAAGACTCAACTAAAAAGTTAGTTGAAACAATTAATAATTTCAGCAAAGTAGTAGGATATAAAGTAAATGCACATAAATAATCAGTATTCTTATCTATCACAAGTAAAACCCTGCAAGAAGAGATAGGAAGAGATACTCCATTTAAAATAACTCTACCAGGGTTGGGGAACATGCAGCCTTGAGTCCACAGGTTCCCTGCCCCTGTGTCTAGACAGTATAAAATACCTAGGAATACACCTGTCAAAATAAATTCAGGAACTATATAAACAAAATTATAAAAAAATTCAATACAAATAAAATCAGATTTAAATAATTAGAGAAATATTATTTGTTTATGGGTAAGCAGGCCCAATATAATAAAAATGACAATTTTACCTAAACTAATTTGTATATTAAATGTCATCCCAATTAAATTACCAAAGAATTATTTTACTGAATTTGAAAAAAATGGCAAAATTAATTTGGAAGAACAAAAAGTCAAGAATGTCAAGGGAACTAAAGAAAAAATATAAAGGAAGGAGGATTAGGATTCTCAGATCTTAAATTATATTATAAGGCAGCAATTCGCAAAATTGTCTGGTACTTGATAAGAAAAAAAGGTAGATCAATGGAATAGAGTAGATATAGAATTTACAGCAGCAAATACATATAGTACTTGTATTTGACAAATGTAAAGCCTTAAGATTTTGGGATAAGAATTCATTATTTGGTAGAAATTGTTGGGAAAACTAGAAAGCAGTATGGCAGAAACTGAGCATAGCCCAATATCTTTCACCATTTATCAAGATAAGGTCAAAATGGATACATGACCTAGGTATAAAGAGAGAGATTACAAGAAAATTGGAAGAACATGGAACATATTACTTATCAGACTTTTGGAAAGGCAAACAATTTATGGATAAGCAAGAGATAGAAAGCAGTGTGAGGTGTAAAATGGATAATTTCAATTACATTACATTAAAAAGTTTTTGTTCAAATAAAACAAATGTAGCCAAGATCAGAAGGAAAACAGAAAATTTGGAAAAAATAGACAGTTTCTCAGATAAAGGTCTCATATCTCAAATATATAAAGAACTTTGTCAAATGTATAAGAATGAGAGTCATTCCCCAATTAACAAATGGTCAAGGAATACGATTAGGCAGTTTTCAGATGAAGAAATCAAAACAATTTATAGTCATATGAAGATGCTTTAAATCATTGATTGGAGAAATATAAATTAAAACAACCTTGAGATATAATGTTGTACCTACCAGATTGACTAAAATCGAAGGGGAATGTGGCAAATGTTGGAGGAGTTGTGGGAAAATTGGGACATTCATTGTTGGTAGAATTGTGAATGGATCCAATCTTTTTGGAGAGCAATCTGGAATTATGCCCAAATATTTATTAAACTACCTATACCCTTTGATCCAACAATACCACTACTAAATCTATTTCCAAAGATGATTAGGGAAAAAGAAGAACCTGTATGTTCTAAAATATTTATGGCAGCTCTCTGTGGTGGCAAAGAATTGGAAATTGCAGGGATGCCTATCAATTGGGGAATGGTTGAATAAGTTGTGGTATATGATTGTGAAGGAATACTATTGTGCTATAAGAAATGATGAGCTCAATGATCTTAGAAAAACATTGAAAGTCTTGCATGAAATAATGAAGAGCAAAATGAACAGACCATTCAACAGCATTCACACTCTACTGCAGAGAGTGCAACACCGATGGGCTGGCCACATTGTTCGAATACCATACATATGTTTGCCTAAAAGACTATTTTATAGAGAACTCACACAAGGCAAGTGCTCATATAGAGGTCAAAAGAAGTGATACGAGGACACTCTCGAGGTCTCTCTGAAGAACTTTAAAATAGATTGTGAGACATAGGAGATCAAAGAAGTGCTGTGCTCTCTGAGCAAAGCAGAATTGAAGTAGTTCAAAAGAAATGTGAGATGCACAAATTTAGAGAATCCATCCCAAACGTTCACATGGTTTATTTGTGCCTGACTTGGGGTAGAGCGTTCTGAGTTCCTATTGGTCTGATCAGCCAGAGTCAGACATATTATAACTTAACTCTAACATAGTGAAGTCATTTTGGTCCTCTTCAAGAAAGAAGGACAACAACCAACCAACCAAGATGACATATATGGAGTGTAATTAGGTAATCAGTAGTAGTAAAGTGGAGAGGGAAGGTCATCTCATAGGGGAAGGTCCCAGCAAGTGGGAGGTGGGTAGGTGGGAACCAGAAAAGACCTCTTACATAAGGCAGTGAGATTTGATCCTAGTCTTGAAGGAAGTTGTTGTTCAGTCTTTTTTCCATTGTGTCTGACTCTTTGCGACCCCATTTAGCATTTTCTTGGTAAAGATATTGGAGTGGTTTGCCATTTCCTTCTCCAGCTTACAGCTGAGGAAACTGAAGGAAATAGGGTTAAGTGATTTGCCCAGGGTCACACAGCTACTAAGTGTCTGAGGTCAGATTTGAACTCAGGAAGATGAGTCTTCCTGACTCCAGGCTCAGCAATTTATCCATTGTGCCACCTAACTTCTTGAGGAAGACAGGGAAGCTAAGAAGGGGAGCTGAGAGAGCAGAGCATTCCAGGCTTGGGACAAGGCATAGAGTCAGGAAATGGGTCCTCTTTTAGAAGGAAGGACAAACAACAACAACAACAACAACGGCAATGCAGGGATGTTTTGTGTGAAGAATTGCAAGTTGGCAAGTTTAGTTGTATCGCAGATTGTGTGGAGGGAAGTAAATAAGAAGAGTTGAAAGGTAGGAAGGGACCAGGTTATAAAGAGCTTTAAAATGCCAAACAGTGGATTTTATAGATTTGATCTTAGAGACAATAGGGAACCACTGAAATGTACTTAGCAGTGAGGTGATACGGTCATACCTACTGTTTATAAAAGACTCCTTGGCAGCTGAGTGGAGGATGAGGGCCACAATGGTACATCCAATGCGTCTGCAACTTTGGGTAAGTGACTTAATCTTTCAGTGCCACCAATGACTCTTCAGGTTTGTAAAGTAGTGAAATTATAGGTCCTATCCAAAATCCAGATATCCTGTGATTTAGAGTTGGAAGTAAATGTTGGCGACTCTATCCTGCTTTTTCAGATAGGGAAACAAAGACCCAGCAAGTTTAAGTAGATTGTCCAAAGATTATGCAGGTAGCAAAAAACAGATCCATTTGAAACCAAGCTCTCTGATTCTAAATCCTGTTTTCATGCCATGTTACTATTGTGGTCCTCATCCTCAATGATGATTTTCCTACTATTGCAATTCTGTAATCTTATCAGTTGTGTACTTCCCTTTTATTTTTCAGTTATCTATGGCTTTTGGGCTACAAATCCTGGACTATGCTATGCCTTTCTGCTTTTATCTACTATCCTTTTACTGAAACCTTATTCTGTTACTCATGCCATCAACTCAGAGTTCAACAGCATACCTGTTTTTGTAAATTCACAGTTTACATAAAGTACAGGACTTGCCATGTGACTGGGGATCAAAAACCTTTTACACTGCCAGAAATTATAATGGGACAGATGCTTAGTTTTAGTGCTGTTTTCCTCACTTTGAGTCCCCCTGGAGGCAAATTTTCTCTTTGCCTAATCAATATTAGTAGGCAAACAGAACATATTTGCTGTAAATGCAATATGGGGAATGTAGAAATTTAGTGAGGAAGAGAGCAGTTTTCAGATATAAGGAAACAATTGGAGCCCTAAATGTGCCATATGGTTACTAAAATACTCAATTTGTTTCACAAGTTGAACCAAAGAATAGATAAAAGAGCTTTTCATGTCAGATCCCTTTTATCCCATTGAGATAAATTGGTCCACTTTATTCTTTGTTCACTTACAGGCCTTTTAGAAGCAGCAGGGTAACTCCAATCTGCCCAAGTTTCACCCTGAAGATCTCATACCGACTTTAACATCAAGTAAGTGCTGAATGACTGAGGGCAACATAGCCTAATAGCAAATCTGCCAAGGATCTTACTACAATAAGAAATGATAAAATAACAGTAAACTCAATACCATCTGGAAGGAAAGGAAAAATATGTCATTTCTTTTACAAGGCAGTCACTAAGTTGGTACCATTCAAATAACACAATGAACTATCATAATATTTGCAGCCTGATTCAAACTGAAGAAAGACATAAAGGATATTCAACTGAAGTAATGAGAAGATGCCTGTTCTTTTTTCTCCAAGTGAATTCATAACTTTATTGGGTGGGAGGATGCCCCATTTTGTGAACTTCTGTGGTTTTTTTGTAGAGGCCTCCAGCAGAGACCTACTATTATGATGTCTTAACGCAACATGGAAGTGACCTTGGGTGCTTTAAATAGATTCCTATGGAATGTAAGCTCTGGAAGATTATATTAAGCTAAAAAGATTTTAATATAACCTTGGTGACTGTCATCGGAAGACTAGAGATATTTGGAGCTGCTCATCATTAGAATGTTGGTCACTAAATGATAGATTCATTCAAGCACAACTTTTAAAATTTCCTACATTAATGTGTGGAAAGGGTATGATCTGCATAAGAGGAGAGATTACTCATTCTGCAAAAGTCAAAGATTTTTAAAGTATGGTATAGATAAGTATTCTCTACTGGTGAGGGCAACAGGGATGGATCACTGGGAGAGAAGCAAGAAACAACACCAGGAAAGATGATGTCCTAATAGGATGATAATAAAAATAGGGCTTAGTCAAAAGTAGAGTTAGACACTGAGTCAATGAGTCAACAATCATTTATTAAGCTCTTACTATATGTCAGGCACTGTGCCAAGTGCTTGGAACTGACAATTACGAAGCAAAAGTTGGTTGTAGCTATTGGCAGGGATAAGGCTATACATATGGTTGGTAGAGGCATGAGGTTATTAAAAGAATAGAAAGTTTAGCTGACAAGAAGTTGGGTCATGTGAGGACTTCCATGAGTCAATATAAATTGCTGAAGCTCTTTCATATCCACCTCCAACCAACCAACCAATCGTAAAATAGCACCGCAAAACAAATCCTGGAATAGCAGATGGGGTAGGTCTTTTAGCCTGGGAGACTTGAAGGATTGGCAAGAAAGGTTCATCTTGGGTAAAAGGGGAGCACATTCCAGGACAGCAAGCACCCTAGCAGGGCAGCAGCAAGCCCCACCTCAGCAAATCAGTGGGAGATTCTGAGCCCCAGGATGGTGAAATAGGGAAATGCCAACATCAGTACCCCCAACATGTCTTAACATAACTAGGGGAACTAGCTGATTCCACTTTTGAGAACCCCTACATGCTTTAGCAAGGCTCCCAGCAGGCTTATATGCTCCAGGGACAGGACCTCCACATGCTTCAATAAAGCCCAGGGCAAAGAGGAATCCTCCAGGGGTCAGTCCTCCAGGTGCTTCAGTGTAGCCCCAGGGAAATGCAGAAAAACCCCTCTGGGCCCTGCCCTAGGCCTCAGCACATGCCAGACACCACCACCAGGAACCCAGCTCAGCACCAGGTAAGCTGCCAGACCCCTGTGGCTTCTAGTAGCACCAGCCACCCCCACTCACCTCCACAGCACAGATCCAGACACCAGGGTCCCCAGTGGCCCTCAGGGCAAGATCAATGCAACACCAGGGAAATAGCCAGGGCCTACAGCCAGTAGCACAAGAACTCCAATACAGTGCCCCTTCCACCCTGGGAGCAGAACTTAAATTTAAAAGAAAGGAAAAAGACCAAAAAAAAGGGGGGGAGGGGAAATGAGCAGAAAACAACAACAACAAAAAAAGAAAAGAATCTGACTGTAGAAAGTTATTATGGTGACAGAGAAGACCAAGACTCAAACTCAGAAGAGGACAACAATGTCAAAACACCCATGGGCAAAACCTCAAAGGAAAATGGGAAGTCATCTCAAGCCCAGGAAGAACTCATGGAAGAGCTCAAAAAAGGAGCTTAAAATCATATGAGAGGTACTAGAAAAATGGAGAAAAGAAATGAGAGTGGTGCAAGAGAATTATGAAAAAAGAGTCAACAGCTTGGAAAACTGCTTAAAAAGTAGAATGGGCCAGATGGAAAAGGAGATATAAAAATCCACTGAAGAAAACAACTCCTTAAAGAGTACAATTAGTCAAATGGAAAAGAAAGTACAAAAGATAATTGAGGAAAACAACACCTTAAAAGTTAAAATTGGGCAAGGGGAAGCTAAAGACTCTATGAGACATCATGAATCAATCAAATAAATTCAGAAGAATGAAAAAATGGAAGAAAGTGTAAAATGCTTCATGGGAAAAACAATTGACCTGGAAAATAGCTCTGGGAGAAACAATATCAGAATCATTGGACTACCTGAAAGCCATAATCAAAAGGAGGACCTGGACAGCATTTTTCAAGAAATTATCAAGGAAAACTACCCTGATGTCCTGGAACCAATGGGCAGAATAGACAATGAAAGAATACACTGATCACCTCAGGAAAAAGATCCCAAAACAAAAACCTCAAGGAACATTAAAGCCAAATTTCAGAACTATCAGGTCAAGGAAAAAGTACCACAAGTGGCTAGAAAGAAACAGTTCAAATATCAGGGAGTCATAATCAGGATCACACAGGACTTGGCAGCTGCAACATTAAAAAATTGGAGGTCATGGAACATGATATTCCTGAGGGCAAAGGAGCTAGGACTACAACCAACAATCACTTACCCAGCAAAATTAAGCATAACGCATCAAAGTTAATAATGGCCATTCAACAAAATAAAAGGATTTCAAGTCTTCATAAGGAGAAGATCAGAAATAAACCAAAAATTGACCTCTAATATCAAGACCCAAGAGAAGTATAAATAGGTAAGAAAGGGAAAAAGAACCCAGAAGGCATTCAATGGAATTAAACTGTTTATATTCCTACATGGCAAGATGATACATATAATTCTTAAAAATTGTATCACTAACAGTACAGATGTAAGGAATAAACATAGATAAAGGATATGAGTATAGGATGTATTTAAGGGGACAACATAAAAATAAGGGATGAGAAAGAGGAGTAAAATGGGTATAGAAGGAAGAGAGGGATAGAATGGGGTAAATTATATCACATGAAGAGGTGAGAAAGATCTATTACAGTGGAGAAGAAGGTGGGGGGAGGGTGACGGGCATTACTCAAACCTTACTCTCATCAATATTAGTTCAAAGAGGGAATAATACACACAATCACGTGAATATAGAAGTCTATCTTACCCAACAAGGAAGTAGGAGGGGAGGAGATTAAATAAAGGGGGTATAGGGATTGACATAAGGGAGGGCAGATCAGGGGAGGTGGTAGACAAAAGCAAAACATTGGTGATGTGGGAAAAGGTGAAAGGAGAGAGAGGACAAACAGGAGGAAGAATAGGATGGAGAGAAATACAAAAATAGTAATTGTAATGGTGGATGTGAATGGGATGACCTCTCCCATAAAACAGAAACAGATAGCAGAGTGGATCAAAAATCAGTATTCTACAATTTGTTCCTTACAAGAAACAAACTTGAAGCAGAGAGACACACACAGAGTAAAGGAAAACCTGGAAAGACTTGTATGAACTGATGCAAAGTGAAATGAACAGAATCAGGAAAACACTGTACACAGTATCAGCAACATCATGTGATGATCAACTATGAATGACTCAGCTTTACTCAACAACAAAATGATTCAGGACAATTACAAAGGACTCATGAAGGAAAATGCTATCCATACCCAGATAAAGAACTGATGGACTCTGAATGCAGTTTGAAGCATATTTTTTCACTTACTTTATTCTTTCTCATATTTCTTTTTTTGCTTTTGATCTGTTTCTTCTTCGACAGCTGTGATGAATATGGAAATATGTTTTACATGATAACATATGTATAAATTATAACAAACTGCCTACCCTTTTCAGAAGAGAGGAGGGAAGGGAGAAAAATTTGGAGCTCAAAATCTTATAAAAATGAATGTTAAAAATTGTATTGATTTGTAATTGTGGGGAAAAATACTATTTAAAGTCAAATAAAAAATAATAAATTGAGTCATTAGCCATAGGTGCAGGAGGATCAAGATGTAGGGTAGGGTCTGAGGCAAACAAAGGCATAGCTATGAAGGCAACCATTAGTGAAAGAAAACAAAGCGTTTTCTTTTGGGGCCATCCATGTGTGCCTGGCCAGCTTCTCCAGAGGGAGATTTTTCCTTAGGAGAAGGGGATAAGGTCTTTTATATTAGCTCCTACTTTCTGATATAAAAAGCTGTGTCCTGAACTTATTGATAGCTGTACTTTCAAAGATTGTTGTTGTTCAGTCGTTTCAGTCCTGTCTAACTCTTTGTGACCCCTTTTGGAGTTTTCTTGGCAAAGATACTGGCTTTGCCATTTCCTTCTCCAGATTTGAACTCAGGAAGATGTCTTCCTCACTCCAGGCCAGGCACTTTATTCACTGCATTACCTAGCTGCCCCAGATATCAAGGACAAGAGTAGAGTTGTTATTCAGTCCTTTCAATTGTGTCCAACTCTTCATGATCCCATTTGGGGTTTTCTTGGCAAAGATACAGGAGTAATTTGCCATTTCCTTCTCCAGTTTAGTTTACAGATGAGGAAACTGAGGCAAACAGAGTTAAGTGACTTGCCTAGGTCATATAGCTAGTAACTATCTGAAACCAGATCTGAACTCACAAAGATGTGGTAGGTGGTGCAATGGATGGAGTTCTGGGCCTGGGATCAATTAACCCTGTTTGCCTCAGTTTTCTCATCTGAAAAATGATCTGGAGAAGGAAATAGCAAACCATTCCAGTATCTTTGCCAAGAAAATCCCAAATGGGGTCGTGCAGAGTTAAAAAATGACTGAAATGATTGAGCAACAACAACCTTCAAAGAACTAAGAATTTTAGAATTGGAAAGGATATCAAATGCCGACAAATCCAGCCAATAATAAGAATGAACAAGAATGTCCTCAATAACAAATATGAGAACAGGCTATCCAATTGTTGCTTGAAGACTTCTGCTGTGGAGAAACCGACTATAACCTAAGTCAAACCATTCTGCTTTTTAAAATAGCTCTAATTAAAGGACATCTTTCCTTATAACAAGCTTAAATTTGTCTCTTTGCACCTTCTTCTTTTTGCCCCATGTTCTGCTTGTCCTTATATTGAAGTCTTCCTCATCAGCCATTATGTACCCATCTGGGATTGGGACTACTATTTTGTCAAGGATGCCTTTGCTATACTAGGACTACATTGGTTACATCTTCTTAATTATCAGGAAAATGGAAATGGGTAGAAAATCATTATCTCTCATTTATCTTGTTATACTCATTTTTCTGCTTTCAAAGTATCTTTGCATTTTCTTTCAGATTTCTATTCCCATTGGATGACAGTTAAATCAGGATAGCAGAGTCCTCCCTTTTTCTGTTACCAGGGAATACTTGATTAAGACAGCTAGGTTACAAAGTGGGTGGAATGCTGGGCCTAGAACCAGGAAGACGAGTTCAAGCCAATCTCAGGAACGTCCTAGCTGTTTGACCCTAGGTAAGTCACTTAACCTTTATTTGCTTCAGTTTCCTCAACTATAAAATAGGGATGACAGGGTTGTTGTGAGGATCAAACAAGATAACATTTGTAAAGCATTTAACACAATGCTTACACATTGTAGGCATTTAATAAATGCTTGTTCTCTCCCCCACTTTTCTCTTCTTAAGAGTCAGGAATATTAAAGTGGGAAAAAAATTATTCTAAGCCTGTATGTCAGAGATTGGGATAGGAGCTGAACCTAAGATTTCATTGGTATAGGAAACTCCCAGATGAAGAAAATCCTTCTACCAGTGCAGGTTGTCACCTCCCCTCAAAGGAAGTGGCCTGGAACACTGAGTCATTAAGTGGCTTTCTCTAATGTCAAACAGCTCATATATGTCAGAGGTGGTACTTGAACCCACAGCTTCCTGGCTTTAAGGCCAGCTTTCTATCTAGTGTGCTGGGCTGCTTCTTCTTTTATGCTATCCTTTATGCTATCCTTCCTTTACGCTGTCCTTAGTTAAGCTTTAAAACACAGGTCTTGTATCAGTTCAATAATCAGAAGGAATGTTACCTGTAACTCCTCAGGAAATAGAAGTGAGAAGGGTAGCTTGAAAATGAGAGTGAGGGCTAGCTAGCTTTTTGAAGCAGAGAAGATTGAAAGTGTTAGGATCCAAGACCACCTCTCTCTTTTTACTATTAGGAGATACCCTGTTTTCCAGAACTAAGGGCCAGCAAGCAAGCTGTGCCCTGAGCATGGCATAACAACAATCCTTTGTGCTCAGCCTCCCCATGAGCACTGCTACAACTAAATCATAGAACTGATGGTCTCTGAGCTTGGGCAAGCACCAATAGGCCCAGACATGAAGCCCTGCTATGAATGGACTTTTTATCACTAGGCGACCTTGCCTCACTGTAACTGTTATGCCTCACTCCTGTTGCTACACTACATTATTTGATTCTTTGTCTAGCCATAAATATATAAATCAAGGTTTAACCCCACTGTCCTGGGTCTTCTACTAGAGGAGGCACCTTCACATGTGTCTAAATTTCCTTCTCCAATAGAATAAAGAAAGCTTTTTGCTTATAACCTTGTGAGCTCTTTGGTATTTCTGGAGTCAACAGAGGTTGAAAAACTTCTGTGACTGGTCTTTTGTTACCAAAGTTGACAAAAACTTTTTCTAGCCTTCCAGGGTTTTTTCTTAACAACCCACCTATCCAGAAATCTAGGCTAAAAAGGCATCTGATCACAACTAAAATAATGGTTTTTTTGGGGGGGGGTTGTTTTTTGAGGCACAACTTAAGCACTAGAATGTCTAGCAGGGTTGGGGAACCTGCAGGAACCTGCAGCCTCACGGCCACATGTGGCCTTCTAGGTCCTTGGGTTCGGCCTTTTGACTGAATCCAAGTTTTACAGAACAAATCCTTTTGTTAAGGGGCTTTGTTCTGTGAAGTTTGGTTTCAGTCAAAGGGCCTCACCTGAGTACTTGGGGTGCCACATGTTTTCCTCCAGGCTGCAGGTTCCCCACTCCTGGTAGGCCTTTAAAAAGAACACCAAAAACAAATTCGCTTTCATTTTTCTTCTGATTGTCTGCTTCTCTTCATTTTCTTCTGATTGTCTACTTAGCTTTGACCCCTTATTTGACCCCTTTGACTACTGAAAATAGGATAGTCAGAGTCAATGCTTCCTACATAAGCATGTAAACTATCTCTCTTAATGTCAGCACAGAACAATGGAGGCCAAAGACCTGTCTCTAAATTCCTTTTAAAGGGGGAAATGAATAGTCAATGAGATTGGTTTAAAGAGAGCTATTATTAACTTTAACACCTTATAAAAGAGATTAACTTGTTTGCATCTACTGTCTTATGAGCATCATAGAAACTGAAAGATTTGAGTGACCTTGGAAATCATAGTTCAACACAAACCTCATAAATAAAATTTCCCATCTCTTTTTAAAAAATATTATTTATTTATTCTTAACATTCTTTTCTTTTTAAAGTTTGAATTTCAGATTGTCTCCTTTTCTCCCACCCCTCACCCACCCACTGAGAAGGCAAACAATATGTCAATTATAATGTGAAATCATGCAAAACATATTTCCACATTAGCTGTATCACGAAAACAAAAGCAAAAAAAGTGAAGAAAGCAAGAAAATTATACTTTAATTTGCACTCAGAGTTCATCAGTTTTCTCTCTAGAGGCGGAGGATATTTTTTTCCTCATGAGTCTTTTGGAATTGTCTTGGATCACTGTATTGATCAGAATAGCCAAGTTTCTAAGAGTTTATTATCATAACATTACTGTTACTATGCACAACAATCTTCCAGTTCTTCTCACTTCACTGTGTATCAGGTCTTGCTACGGTTTTTTTTTCTGTATATAGGTCTTGCTATTTTTTTTTCTGAAACCATCATTTCTTATAGTACATTAGTACTCCATCAAAATCATATGCCACGACTTGTTCGGCCATTCCCCAACTGATGAGCATCCCCTCGATTTCCAATTCTTTGCCACCACAGAAACAGCTGCTATAAATATTTTTGTACATACAGGTTATTTACGTTTTTCTTTGTTCTCTTTGGGGTATTGACCTACCAGTGGTTTTGCTGGATCAACGGGCTTGCACAGTTTTATAGCCCCTTGGACATGGTTCCTGATTCTTTTCCAGAATGTTTGGACCAGGCTACTATATAACCACCATTAATTCGTTATGTAACTATTTTCCCTCATACCCTTCTGCATTTGTCATTTCTGATAGTTGTGAAATAGTACCTCAGAGTTGTTTTAATTTACCTTTTTCTAATCAATAGTGATTTAGAACATTTTTTTCATATGACTATACACAGCTTTAACTTCATCTTCTGAAAACTGCTTGTTCATATCCTTTGACCATTTATCAATTGGGAAATGGCTTATAATTTTTATAAATTTGATTCCTTTATCAAAGAAACTTGCTGAAATTTTTTTTTTATATTACTTCATTGTCTATGGCACCCTTTAGCAAAACGTAGTTTCCCTGTTTATACTATTTCAATTAGGTCTAATTTTGCTTTTGCTTTGTCTGAGATCATAATTCAGGGGTGGGGAAGCTGTGGCCTTGAGACCACAGGTGGCCCTCTAGGTCCTCAAGTGTGGTCCTTTGATTGAATCCAGATTTCAGGGAACAAATCCTTTTATTAAGGTGATTTGTTATTGGTTATTAAATAGATCATGATTATTACCCCTGCCCTCTTCACTTCGTCTGAAGCATAATAGACTGTGGCAGCCCTTCATTTCAACTCTCTGTGTGTGTTTCTGTCCCAAGTGTGTCTCTTGTATACAAAATATTGTCGGGTTCTGTGTTTTTTTTTTATTTTATTTTATTATTTTTTTTTAGGCAATCAGGGCTAAGTGACTTGCCCAGGGTCACACAGCTAGTAAGTATCAAGTGTTTGGTCAGAGGCCGGATTTGAACTCAGGTCCTCCTGACTTCAGGGCCGGTGCTCTATGCACTTTCATTCTATGAGTTAACTAAGCCCATTCCCACTCACAATGGGATCACTAACTGTTCATTACCTTCCATCTCATTTTCCTGTTTATCCTTCTCTCTCTCTTTATCCTATCCTCCTCAAAAATCTGTCTTGCTGGGGCAGCTAGGTGGCACAGTGGACAGAGAACCGGCCCTGGACTCTGGAGGACCTGAGTTCAAATCCAGACTCAGACACATAACGCTTACTAGCTGTGTGACCCTGGGCAAGTCACTTAACCCCATTGCCTACCTAAAGAAAAAAAAATCTGTCTTGCTTCTAACCACTGCCTCTCTTAATCCACCCTTATTCTTTTCTCTTCCTTCCCCTCTTCATCTCTGACTGAGTCTGTATATATATAATTTATTTATTTATTTATTTATTCTTCCCTCTCTAAATTAATTCCTGAGAGTGAGGTTCAAGCATTGCCCAACCCTCATTTTCCTCCCCACAATTCTTTGTGTGCCCCTTTTATGTGAGACAATTTGCCCCATTATACTTCTTCCTTCCCCCTTTTCCTAGAGCATTCCTTTTTTCATCCCTACAATCTCTTTTTTTGGAAATCATCCCAACATAATTGACTCACACCCATGCCTTCTGTCTGTGCAGACTCCTTCTAACTGCCTTAATGAGGATAAAGTTCTTAGCAGTTACATGAATCATCTTCTCATACAGGATTGTAAACAGTTTAACTCTACTGAGTCCTTTGTGATTACTCTTTCATGTTTACCTTTTTATGCTTCTCTTGTGTCTTCTGTTTGAATGTCAAATTTTCTCTTCAGCTCTGGTCTTTTTAACAGGAATGCTCAAAGTTCTTTATTTCATTAAATATCCATTTCTCTCCTATAAAGGATTATACTAAATTTTTCTGTGTAGGTTGTTCTTGGCTGTAATCTTAGCACCTTTGCCCTCCAGAACATTGTGTTATAAGCCCTCTGCTCCTTTTACATGGAATCTGCTAGATCTTGTGTGATCCTGACTGTGACTCTACAATATTTGAATTGTTTCTTTCTGGCTGCTTGCAGTATTTTCTCCTTTAATTAATTGCTCCTGGAAATTTTCATTATGAGATCTCTTTCAGGAGGTGATTGGTGGATTCTTTCAATTTCTATTTTACCTCTAGTTCCAAGATATTGGGGCAGTTTTCCTTAATAATTTCTTGAAATATGATGTCTAGGTTCTTCCCTCTTTTTTTTTAAAATTATGGCTTTATGGTAATCACTTGCCGTCTGGTCTGCCCTCTGGTCTGCCCTCTTGTCTTTAGCCAGTGAGGGTCCCTGCTTCCCTGCAACCACAAATACCAGGGCTCCTCTTGGTCCTGGATCTATGACCATGTTACCTGATCTCCAGAAGCTGTAAATGTGAACGTTCCTCTTAGTACTGGAACTGTGGCCAGGGCCTCTCCTCCCTTGTGACCAATCACAAGTGATCTTCTTCACCCTTGAACTGGGATGCAGAACTGGTTATGGGCAATAGAGCAGCCAGTGCCAGATGAACCAAGTGCCAGCAAAGGGTCCCCTGTAATCTCTTTCTGACCCGTTGTCTGAGCCCCCTACCATCTCTGGGCTGAGTGCTCTTGAAGTTGCTGCTGCTGTCATGGCTGCCTCCAAGGTCCACCATGATGTTCCTGCCATGCTCTGAGTCTGTGCCCACCTGAATGTTACAGACATCTCCTGTGGACCACTTAGGCTGGAAAAATGTTTTCCTCTGAACTTTTGTTAGCTCTGTTGCTCCAAAATTTGATTTGAGGCATTATTTTAAAGTTGTTTGAAGTGGAATGTTGGGAGGGTACAGCTGGGTCATAGCCTGAAGTCCACTCTCTTGGCCCCCTTCTCTCTTATATGTCTTGAAGACCCTTTGGGAGAGGGAAATTTATTACTTCCTGAGGTAGTCCATTCCACATTTGGATGTTGCATTTTAAAGGAACTATAATTTTGATGTGATGCAGCATATTGTAGTGATTACAGAGAACTGACCTTGGACTCAGGAGTTCCTGAATTCAGATCCTGATTCTGACATATCCTAACATTGTGACACAAGGAAAATTATTTAACCTTTCATTGCCCCAAGCAATTCTCTAAGAATAAATGTTATAGAGCAGGTATACTGATATGAATTAGTAGAGAGTATTTTCTCACCAGTAGTTAACTGCCTAGACCAATGAAATCACAAATCTTGTCTAAATTAACAATAGTTTTGATAATTATAAGAAAAACAATAACTTCATAACAACTATAAGAAAATATTTTTAATAATTATGACCTTTGATAATGAAACTAGTATTTTATATAATAGAATAGAATAGAATAGAATAGAATAGAATAGAATAGAAATATTAAATGGGATTACCTAAAAAAGTACCCATATGTAAGGCAACCTAGTCTGACCAAAGGCAATAAATAGGCACCAGTCCTACTTAATGATATTTGAACAGACTGCCAGAACTATGTCTATAGAATTTTTTCTCTTAATAATGATTATAATGATAATGATGATAATTATAATCATAATATTATCATTCTATCAGTACTTAGGATGACCTATCAAAAATACTCTTCTTACCTGTATTCACATATATATACATACATACACACATATATACACATGTATATATAAACACACACATATGTATGTATATATGATAGAGCATTTATTATTGCTTACTATGTATGAGGTACTGTGATAAGTAGTGAGATATAAAAGCAAGAAATACAGTTCCTACTCTTGAAGAATTTACATTCTAATGTGAGAAGACAACACATAAAAAAGAAATTGGAAAATGAACAGGGTCAGAGGTATACTGAAATAGTCTCTAACTGGCTTATAAGCTGATTGTTAAATTTTCAATATGAGCATTTCCACCTCAGAATTCAGCAAATACCACAAAGCAGGGCTTGATTTATTATTTTGTTGATTATCTAACCTTAAGAAAGTGATGAAGAAAATGTTAATAATGTAGGTTATCCTTAAAATATATATGTGAGTACATTTTTTTTTTCTGGAGAGCCAACTGTTGAACATTTACTACAATACCATTGGGTGAAGATAATGTAGCAGGTGAGGCCAAGTATCCTGGATAGACTCCAGGAATGAGAAAAGTACAGCAAATATATACATATGTGTATCTATATATGTATGTATATATTTATATAATATATAGATGTATGTATATATGTATATATATACATATGTGTATATGTGTGTATATATATATAAACATGAGTTTTATTTCATAAAATTAGAATTGCTACTTGTTATATCTTTGATAAATCTCATCTCAGTCTTCTAGTTATTAATTTTCAATGAAAATGCATTTGTAATAGTTATTTTAGCTGAGACCTATGAGTTTCATGATCTTTATATACTTGCGTGAAGAGTCCATGCCCTGGCTATTTCTGATTTTTTTGCTGCTCTTTGAAAAAATAACTTACTTTTATGTAGTGCTTTATGGTTTATAAAATACTGTCCTAACAGTGCAAGTATTGTGAGTTTCATCTTACTGATGAGGAAACTGAGGCTTACAGAGTGAAGTGATTTGCCCCTTAGTCATATAGGTAGAGCATTACCGTGTTCTGATTTCAAATTCAGTCATTTTTCCACTACATTTTCTTGCCCCTAAGGTTAGATAACATGTGGGTTTCTTAAAAAAAAATGAAAACGTTGAGAAAAACAAATGTTTTCACTATTAAAGGAAATGTTTAGAAACTTGGTATGTCTATATTCTCTAGGGACTATGAGCTCTGAATATGTGTGTGCAATTAAGAATTAGGAAGTGGCTTCACTTTTTTTTTTAATGATGGAACAAAGGAATAGAATGAATAGTGTGCTTAGTGAGATAGGAATTTATATCATGAAGAGAGGGACCAGGGACAAAAGTTATTAATACTAGCAAAGTCTTTTTCTTCTATTAGCAATACCTTTCTTTCTTTCTTTCTTTCTTTCTTTCTTTCTTTCTTTCTTTCTTTCTTTCTTTCTTTCTTTCTTTCT